>NC_057802.1:511347591-511352973 GCF_018294505.1 Triticum aestivum | reverse complement strand
GCCGTCGCCTATGCCCCTGCCCCAACGCGCTGCCATCGCCTTGGTCAGGGCCGGCACTGCCCCCTTCCTCCCTGTTTTTTCTGCAGATATATATGATGTTTTTTCCTGATTATATGTATATGTATGAGTATATGTATGTGTGTATATCTGTTTATATGTCCTTTTTTTAGATATTTTTTTGCATTTTTATAAAAATGTATATATGTATGTATATATGTTCTCTGTGTATATATATGTTCATGTATATATGCAAAAGATAGATTTTTAGAAAAGTTAGGATTTTTTCTGTTCATAGATTTTTTTTGGTGATATTAATTATTGTAGAATATGCAAATGTTTGTATATTCATATGAACAATGCATTAGGCAAAACCTTTACTTTTTTTGAAATGTTCTATTTGAACATTTTTTTATGAATGAGAGGAAAAAGTGAAAATAAGAAGAGGAAGAAAGGAGAAGAAGAGGAGAGGAAGAAGAGGAGAAATAAATAAGAAGAGGAAAGAAAAAGAAGAGGAGAAGAAGAAAGGAATAGAAGAGAAGAAGAAAAAATAGAAAAAATTCTATTTTTTTCTTCTTCTCTCCTCTATTCCTTTCTTCTTCTCCTCTTTTTTCTTCTTCTTTTTTTCTTCGATCTTCTCCTCTATTCCTTTCTTCTTCTCCTCTTTTTGTTTCTTCTTCGTTTTCTTATGTTTTATCGCGTCTGTCGTCGTTGATATACCCCTCTCCCGATAACTTCAACACGAGGGGGGTCGATATATACCCCTCCCCGATAATATTATTTTCCCATGTACGTATGTCGTCGTTGTTGATATAACCCCCTCCCGATAACTTCAACACGTGGGGGGGGTCGATATACCCCCTCCCCGATAACATTATTTTCCCATGTATGTATGTCGTCGTTGTCGATATATATAACTCCCTCCCAGATAACTTCGACATGATGGACGGTCGATATTTATACCCCCTCTCGACCGTGATAACTTATACCACGGGAGCACCCCCCGGCCCTCTCGCTCGACCAAAACTCTCGAGGACACCCAAACCCTAGAAAAAAACGATGTCGGTCTCCTACCCCCACCCGCCGCGCCCCTACCCTTGAAGCGTTGCCGAGGCCACCCCAAACCAGGAATAAGCTAGGTCTACATTTGCACTAATATATCCACCTGCTGTCATGTTTGTGTAATAATTGCCATGTTGTAATATTTGCAGAAACAATGGAGCACGGACGAGACGAGCAAGCAGAAGAGGTGTTGGGGGACATAATCTTAGCCGGAGGTGATATCTTGTCGTATCTTAACGACAATGATGGTCTGGCAGAACAGGGTGAAGAAGCAGGCTACGGTGATCGAAGAGTGGAGGAGGAAAGACATGATTATGATGGCTCCGGTGACCCAATGTTGGTGCAAGAAGGAGCCCGTGGTGACGGCTCCGGTGACCGACCAGAGTCCGGCCAGGTAAATATATTAGTTAAGCCTGTGCTGACTAGCTAATTGATGCATTCATTGTTTTGGTATGTACACATATTAATTAACACTCGTATTTCTTCTTTTTTCTAGCCCTCCGGATCGAGCACAACTTCGGTAAAGAGACGAGGCCCAAAGAGAAAGTTCCGCTCGGATGAAAGGTTTGAGATCACAGCAATCGCGCGCAACGGCCAACCGATTGAACCCATCCAGACAAAGGATGCATTTGTTGCTCAGTGTGGGGTTCTAGTTAGGGGCAAGATCCCGATCAGTATCCACCAATGGTTTAAGCCTAAGAAGGAAGACCCTGAGGTGTCTTATGTCAATGATATGCAGAAAGATGATCTTTGGACTGAGCTGAAGGCAAATTTCACCCTACCGCCAGAGGATGATCGGGAGAAACCAGTTAAAGAGCAATTAATCAAGTCTCATGCTCTTAAGAAGATGGCAGACCTATTCAGGAGGTGGAAGAATGAGCTGAAAACATTTGTCGACAAAGAAGAGACACCAGAATTCATCGGCTGGTATGAGAAGATCAGAGATCACTCGCCCGCATTTGTGGCCCACAAGACATCGGAAAAGAGTCAGAAGATGTCAGCGACAAACAAGAAGAATGCTGCGAAGAAGAAGCTTCACCATCGCACGGGGTCAAGTGGCTACCTCAAAGCCCGCCCTAAGTGGGCCAAGGCTGAGAATGATCTGCTTGAAAAAGGGATGAAACCACAGACAATGAACTGGATAGACCGTTGCCGGACTTGGTTCTTCGGGGCTGGCGGAACCTTGGACCTTGTATCAGGGAGGTGCGTTTGGACGAACGAGCTTTTGAGAATACCAGTCAAGAAGATTCAGCAATATATCGATGCAGCGCAGGAAGGGACGTTCGTTCCAGACAGAGAGAACGACGACCTCACAATGGCCCTCGGGAATCCTGAGCACCCTGGACGGACACGAGGCACGCCAGGCTCCATTCCGTGGATGGCTGGTTTTCCGGACACATGCGGTTACAAAAGCCAGGAGAGGAGGAAAAAATGGAGCAGACCCAAATTCAGAAGCTGCACGAAAGGGTTCAAGCGCTAGAGGAACGAGACGGCAATCGACATGCCGAAACTACCCCCGAAGCTACCCCGCCATCTCAGCGGAGTAGCAGCGTGGCTTCCACTGAGCTGCTTCAGCCGGAGCATGTCTTGACGGCTCCTGCTAGCTACCCCGTGGATGCTATCACGGAGTCTCAACATTGCCACCTTATGGCGCAATGGCAGAACTTCAAAGTCAAGGCGGCTGTTGGCTCTGTTTTACCTCCTGAACCCAGCGCAACCTACCACTGCCGGCCGATTCCAGAAGGATATGCTAGGGTGATGGTGGATGAAATAACGGAGGGATTTGAGGACCTCCAGCTTGACCACCCTACCGGTGAAGGGGAGACTCGGCTAGGTTTAGCTCTGAAGACTCCGTGCCTATGGCGGAAGGAGCTCATTAACCTTCCGAACTGGACGCCTCCGGCGAGTAAGGGCACTCCGCCACCGCCTCCTCCTCCGGCGAGTGATCAGGGCACTCAGCCTCCTTCTCTGGTGCCTGGCGGCACTCCGCCTCCTCCTCCGCCTCCTCCTCCGGCGAGTGATCAGGGCACTCAGCCTCCTTCTCCGGCGCGTGGCGGCACTCCGCCTCCTTCTTCGCCTGCGCCGGCGTGCCAGAACAGCCAGCCTCCTCCTTCTCTGCCTCGTCAGCAAGGGCGGAAGAGACCCGCTGCCGCTCCGGCTGCTCCGGCGTGTCGTAGTCCTTCTCCTCCGCCTCGTAAGCAAGGAAAGAAGACAGCCGCAGCCGCTCCGTCTGCTCTGCCGGCGTCTAGCAGTATAGCTGCCAGAGGCGGGAGGCAATACAGATTCGGTCCTTCCCTGAAGACTCCAGAGAAGTTACCATACGAGAGGACCGAGGAGGAGAACGCGAAGATCGTGCGAGCCGAAGTGAAGAACTTCTTTGAAGGGGTGAAAGCAAAGAAACATCCACCTCCGGAGGAGAAGGTAGATCCGGTGAAAGCGAAGCGCACACTGGATGCCCTGACAAAACCACCAAAGTCTCCGCCGAAAGGCAACTATGAGCGCATTATTGCAAAGACATTTGTCGAAGCGGAGCGGTCAGGAAGTACTTCCAGTGATCAAAGGTTAAAAGAACGACGAGCTGGGAAAAAAATTGCCCAGCTCGGCGAACAAGCGAACCAATCGTGCCCCCCGCTCAAGGTGTCTAAAGACATCGTCGCTAATGATCCGAGGATGGTGGCTGGTTATAGCAATCTTGGAGATTACCTGCCCGATGATGTACATTATGAAATCATGGAGGTGGACGAACACAAATACCATTACGGGAAGCCTCTCGTCAAAGATGAAAGATCTCTAACAACGATGATGCGAAGATTACATGATTGGTACATGAAAACCTGCACAGAGTCTGATGGGATGAATACTTTGACGCTGAGAGTTAAACCGGAGCATGACCTCGTTGGAATTGAACTGCTGAATGTTCCATTTGAGGAGTTCTTCTAGTTTTTCAATCAAAAGGCCCTCGATAAATCAACGATCACTTGCTACTATCTGTAAGTAGTACTACTTCTGTCATTAAGTCTCTCTATATAGGTCAGCTCTTTCATTGCATGTATTTATAATTATCCTCACTTTATTATGCAGATTGAAGATCGCCGAATTGAAGAAAAGACAAATCGGTGATATTGGGTTCATTAACACAAATCTCATAGATGCATATACGGTTGAAAAACATGCCAAAGAAGCCGAGGCCAACTTGCTACGATCGTTGGTATTAAATCAAAACAAAGATATAATACTCTTTCCTTAACACTTCAAGTGAGTGTTACTGTCTTGTGCATATTCGGTTTCCCTTATTAGTCCAGGTTATGGTAATGTAATTGATGACTTATGCATGCATGCGCAGCTTCCACTATATTCTCCTAGAGATTAAGCTTGAGCAGGGAGTAGTAACCGTCTTAGACTCGAGATGAAAAGATCCCCAGGACTATGCGGACATGACTCAAATGCTCGAGAAGTAAGTTAAATCGATCATTATCCACCATATCAGCAACTTTGTTCATTTCCTGATATCAAGTAATTGTTTTCTTTGTCTTGCAGGGTTTGGAGAAATTCACCACAAAAGCTCCGGGACTGCCGAAGAAGCTGCAATTTAGACACCCAAAAGTAAGTACTATAGTAGCATGTTCCGCACATCTCCTAGTGATTCAAGTGCCAGTTTCATCAATACCATTTAGCATGCTTGCTTATCAGTTAGATTGACCTCTGTTTCTTGTAAAGTGGTTGTGGCAGGAACAAGGGAATGATTTCTGTGGGTACTACATTTGCAAGTCTATCCGCCACATGACCTGTGAGCGGGGCTACTCTGACGAACAATATGAAGTGCGTAAGCAGTAATATTCACAATTTTATTTTATTACCATCACTTGTGTCGAGTTTCATTTATTCATATATATATGTATTGACCCCCTTCTTCAAATTAGATGTTTCGGATGCGGGATGAACTCCTAGCACCAGATCGTATGCGAGCAATTCAAGAGGAATTGGCGGCATTCTTCCTTGACCACGTGATCGCTGAAAACGGAGAATACTATGTGGACCCTGTGTTCTTACAATTTAATTAGGAGATTATATTGTAAGAGATAATTATTGTATATATGTAGCCGGTAGTGTCAGATAGATATACGAGAACTTGTTGTTTGACCAATCTCTCGGAAAAGGAGAGGTGGTCGATATCACTTCTCTATGTATGCATATCTTCATGACGATCTTCTGTTTCCTTCATTTGCTTACTAGCTAGCGTGTCTAGTCCTCTCCATACGTATATAGTACGTAGCGTCGACCAAGCATGGAGATAAGAGAGGACACTTCTCTCTACTAATTAGC
>NC_057802.1:511216469-511347258 GCF_018294505.1 Triticum aestivum | reverse complement strand
CCCCTGAAATGCTGACGCGTGGATGCCTATTGGTCCTGGTTGGTGACACCAACCGGGACAAAAGGCCTTGCCTATTGGTCCCGGTTGGTGGCAACAACCGGGACCAAAGGCCCCCCTGCCTGGGCTGGCAGCAGCGGCCACGTGGAGGACCTTCTGTCCGGGTTCGTGTAAGAAACGGGACTAAAGGGTTAGGGCTTTAGTAACGACCCTTTAGTCCCGGTTCGGAAACCGGGACAAAAGGCCCTTACCAACCGGGGTAAAAGCCCAGTTTTCTACTAGTGAAGGAGCGTCGCATCATCTTGGTGCAACTGCTCTTGCTCAAGCTCATCATAAGCGAGCACTCGAGGTGACCCGTATATGAGTTCAGTGGGGAGAACTGCTTCTGCCCCGTATACCAGGGCAAAGTGTGTCTGGCCAGTGGCTCGATTTGGTGTCGTTCTGATTGACCAAAGAACCATTGGCAACTCATCAATCCAGCGCCTTCCGCACTTGTGCAGCTTGTCAAAAGTTCTGGTCATGAGGCCTCGCAGCACTTCCGCATTTGCCCTCTTAGCTTGGCCGTTACTTCTCGGATGGGCAACAGAAGCGAAACAGACCTTGTTGCCGAGGTCTTGAATGTACTGCATGAAGGCGCGGCTCGTGAACTGCGTGCCGTTGTCGGTGATGACTCTGTTCGACACACCAAAACGGCAAACTAGTCCCTTGAAGAACTTGACGGCTGACTGTGTTGTTACCTTTCTCACTGGCTCCAGTTTCGGCCACTTTGTGAACTTGTCGATCACGACGTACAAGTACTCAAAGCCCCAGACAGCACGGGGAAAGGGGCCCAGTATGTCGAGCCCCCAAACCAAAAATGGCCAGGAAAGAGGGATCGTCTGAAGAGCTTGGGCCGGTTGATGAAGCTTCTTTGAATGGAACTGGCACGCTTCACACTTGGTTACTAGTGCAGTTGCATCCTGGAGGGCAGTGGGCCAAATGAAGCCTTGCCGGAACGCTTTGCCGGCAAGAGCCCACGAACCTATGTGGGAGCCACACATGCCTCCGTGTATCTCTGCCAACAGCCTCAGTCCGTCCTCCCGAGGAATGCACTTCAATTTCACACCGTTCGGTCTTCTTCTATAGAGGGCATCATCCACAAACTGGTACATGCTGGACCAATGGGCTACTTTCTCTGCTTCTTCCTGCTCCTCGGGGAGCTCTCCTGTTTGGAGGAAACGGACGGTGGGCTGCGCCCATGCCGGAGCCTGGGGCTCGACGGCAAGGACTAAAGGCTCATCTTCGGCCGTAAGGGCAGCTGCTTCTATGGCTAGGGCGTGAGGCCCTGCCGAGGGTTGCTGCTCTCCGACAAGCTTGGGACTCCCGGCAACGTCCTTGCTGCCGGCTCCTGGGAGCTCAGCGGGAAAGTACTTGCCGGGGCCCGCCTCCCTTCGTTTGTTCTGTCCTGCTGATGGTTCAACGGATGGCTGAGTTAACTGAAGCACAAAGGTACCTAGTTCCATAGGAAACTTGAGGGCAGCGCGCTTTGACAGGTCGTCAGCAATGCCGTTCTCCGCTCGGGGAACATGCTCTGCTTGCAATCCATCAAAGCACTCTTCCAACTTCCTCACTTCATCCACATAGACCTCCATCAACGGGCTCTAGTAGTCCTTGTTTACTTGCTTCACGACGAGTTGTGAATCACCTCTCACGATGAGCTTTCTGATTCCAAGGTCTGCTGCGATCCTGAGACCGGCCAACAACCCCTCGTACTCCGCCATGCTGTTCGTTGATTTTTCCCGGGGGAAGTGCATCTGGATTACGTACTTGAGGCGCTCTCCGGTGGGCGCGACGCGTAATACGCCGGCACCAGCACCTTGGAGTGAGAAAGCTCCATCAAAGTACATAATCCACTCGCTGCTCATCGAGGAGGGTGGTCTCTTGAATCTCCTCGTCGGGCGTTGCGGTCCATTCTGCTATGAACTCTGCCAGGGATCGGCTCTTGATTGTTGAAGTACTTTCAAACTTGAGGCCAAAGCTCGACACCTCCAACGCCCACTCCACAATCCTCCCAGTTGAAGGAAATATGCCCTAGAGGCAATAATAAAGTATTATATATTTCCTTATATCATGATAAATGTTTATTATTCATGCTAGAATAGTATTAACCGGAAACATAATACATGTGTGAATACATAGACAAACAGAGTGTCACTAGTATGCCTCTACTTGACTAGCTCGTTAATCAAAGATGGTTATGTTTCCTAGCCATAGACATGAGTTGTCATTTGATTAACGGGATCACCTCATTAGGAGAATAACGTGATTGACTTGACCCATTCCGTTAGCTTAGCACCCGATCATTTAGTATGTTGCTATTGCTTTCTTCATGACTTATACATGTTCCTATGACTATGAGATTATGCAACTCCCGTTATCGGAGGAACACTTTGTGTGCTACCAAACGTCACAACGTAACTGGGTGATTATAAAGGTGCTCTACAGGTGTCTCCAAAGGTACTTGTTGGGTTGGCGTATTTCGAGATTAGGATTTGTCACTCCGATTGTCGGAGAGGTATCTCTGGGCCCATGTGACACCCAAGTTTTTATTTGGATTTTTCAAAAGATTTTCATTTGATTTGAGGGGAGTGATTTAAATTTTTTCAAGAGAACTCTCCCTCTCATATATTTTTTATGGCAAAAGTTTTATTTGGATTCACCCAAGATCTGTCTTTGGTCTTGGAGGTTCTTGCTTTTCATTTGGACTCAAGAAAAAATGTTTTCATTTGGGGAAAATAACTTTTGAAAATCTTTTTGCAAATGCACTATGGTTTTTGGAATAACCCTTTGCCACTTTCAACAATTCCTTCTTGCCATGGCCTTAGTGCAAATCCTCTCTCCTAACCCTTCCCTCACCTTTGGATCATGATTTGCATCAAATCCAGCAAGTTGAACCTCCCCATGTGATTATTTCCATTTAAATCTTATTCAAACAAATTTCTGCCTTGTCTTCTAGCACTGGGAGATTTACAAAGGAACTCCACTTTCTGTCTTGATTTTTGCCCCCAAACCTTTTTCCCCTCCTAGTCCTTTGAACCCTCAACCAAGATCCATGAAGATCCACTGGTCTTCAGTTCAAATCTTTCAAACTACACTTGCTGCATGTTTGGACCAGATTTGTCAAATTTGGTGAAATTCATTCAAAACTTTCTCCAAAAATTCCAAGTAAAATCAGGCAGCCTCTGGGTGCATTGAGTGGTCACTTCACCAAGTTACAGCCCCAGAAAAATTTATCTCATTGCAAAATCTTTCTGTCGAACACCTGCAGTGCATGGTCATTGTCAAGTTCAGAAAATTCAGAGTTCAGTTCAGTGCCCACTGTCGTTTTCTTCAGAGAGGGTTGTCGATCTCGACAGTGCCCCGATGTCGCCTTGCTCCTCGTCCCCTCCCTCTTGTTCCTGCACCGCACGTACGACTGGCGCCTTGCGGACGTCAGAGACGAGCAGCAGAAGGTGCGCCGCCCCGTGACCGACGCCAGCGGCGGCTTTGCGGCCGCCAGCGGGAGGCACGGCGCCGACGATGCCACCCAGCGCCGCCCAAGCCACCGGAGCTCGCCGCCGTGGCCTTCCACTCCCCCGAACGCGCTGCCACCCTCGTCGTGAACCACAGGGCGCGGAGCGCGCTCTCTGCCGCCGTCGAGCCCGTGCGGTCACCTCACCGTGGAACGACGCCATTACGCCAAGACCAACTCCGTTTAGCTGTGGAATGACTCCAGTAACCTCCACTGATGCTGCCTGGCCACTCAAACCTCCTGCCAATCCACTGCTCCGCCGTAAGCGCTCGCCGGAGATTCTCCTTTCACGGCCACCCCGTCGATCCGCCTATAAATAGAGGCCCCGAGCTTCAACTCGAGCACCCACCATCCCTGCACTCCCCCTAGAGCACGCCTAGCCACTGGAAGAGCCCCGAGGAGGTCTCCTTCCTCGACTCCGGCCGCCGCGACCCGCCACGGGATCCAGCTCGATTCACCCCCGTGTGTGCTCCTCCGCCTCCCTCCTCTTGCCAGTAGCTTCACCATGCATCCCTCTTTCTGACCCGCACTTCAATTCGAAGTTTGCAGCCCTCCACCGGAGTTCTCCACCACCACCCGAGCTGCCGCCCGCCGGAGAAAGTGTCGCCGTCGACGTGGTGCTCCCCGTTGGTCGAGTCCACCACCCACCGACGCGGAAGAAGACGCTGAAGCTCTTGGTACCCTCCGATCCTCCTAACTCGCCGTGGTTCGACGCCGGCGTCCACCGCAGTCTTCGGGCGCCGGCGAGGTTTTCAAACCTGACATGTGGACCCCGCATGTCAGCCTCTGTTTTATTCCCCCTCGAACCGTTTTCTGTTGGCGCCTTCGGGCAAATACGCTTTCCCTCTTAAGCTTGCGCATTTCCAATCGAACCGTTTTCTGTTTTCTAAGTTTAAACGCTGGAACTTTTCTGTTTCATTACAGATAAGTCCCTGGACAGAAACCTTTATAACTTTTTAATAAAAAGGAATTTTTGAGTGATTATTTTTCTGACAATCTTAAAATTTTGTCTAGTTTTTTATGGGATTTATTTGAAAAATATTTGGAAAAGTTTCTGTGCACCCATTGGTTTTCACGTTAGTACCCGTTTTCGTGATTGCCGTAGGTTCCGGAAGAGGTGAAGGAGCCGCGAACTTCGCCGAGCTAGAATCCAACTTCTCCGAACCAGGCAAGCATGTTTGAACATTTGATATGATAAGTGTTTTGCATGTTTGCTTGAAAGTTTGTGCGTGGCATATGAGTGTCGGGAAATACCTCGTTGCTTGTAAGGCAACTACCCGCATGTTCCAAAGTTGCGATGATCTCTGATGAGAGATGGCCTAATCATGTGGTGACATGAAGGGCAGCAAGGTGGTACTGTTGTAGCATACCAGCCTTGCGTCATCCGACTATCTCTGACGTTAACATGGACGGAGTCACGTTATCGTTCTTTCCCCCTTCCGTGCTACCACATGTTTCATTTGTCAGGATGCGGTTTAGTAAGTTGGTAACCTCTTTCCGTGTACACACCAAACAGAGAGGCCGGGATGATGGTACCTTGGCCCAGGATTAAAGCCAGTCATCCGGTCAGGGGGCATGGGTGTTTCCGGTTGGGACCGAGAGGGGGGCACCCCCTTAGAGCGCGCGTATAGAAATTTGATCCCATGCTACGCGAGGTTGTAGCCTCCCCGTCTCAAGGTTTTTCTTGAACGTTGCCGAGGGTGATCCCTGGCTTCGGAAGGTTGAATTGGGTGTGTACTGGTTAGACGTGTTTCTTCCAAAACACCATAGACGGAACTAGTCCCCGTGACTACTGAAATCCGTTGGCTGTGGTTAAGTACAAACTCTGCAGAGTCAATTCCTTCCAAATCATCGTATCCATGATCTAGTAGTGTAATCATTATATCCATATCTACCCGCGTGGAAGACTTGTCCCCGGTGAACAAGCTCAAGTGATAAATCCATATTTATTGTTATTCCTGTGGATGGACTAACTTTATATTTGTCTCGTGCTTGTGATAATTTATGTTCCCGAACTATTGTATTATTGAGCTATAATATAAGCCCTTTATGTGATGTCGCTCAGACGTCCGACTGTGGCATGCACTGCCTTTGTTTTCTGTATAAGCCCTTTATGTGGTGTCGCCCCGACGCCCGACTATGGCATTATTATTCTGCATTTTCCGCTCGAGGAGTCTTTCAGACACTCGTTTGGCACCAGCATTATTATTCTGCATTTTCCGCTCGAGGAGTCTTTCAGACACTCGTTTGGCACCAGTATTACTATTCTGCATTTTCCGCTCGAGGAGTCTTTCAGACACTCGTTTGGTACCAGTATTACTATTCTGCATTTTCCGCTCGAGGAGTCTTTCAGACACTCGTTTGGTACCAGTATTACTATTCTGCAGTTTCCGCTCGAGGCGTCATTCAGACCCTCGCTTGGCACCCAGTATTTATTATCTCTATGTCTGATCGCACTGGTTAACTTGTTCATATGCTTCATGTTTACGTTTGTTATATCTTATGTCCGAACTGTCTTGCGAGTACTTTCATAGTACTCACCTGGCTTGTTGATTTGGCCAGATGTTGACGAAGGCGATCTCTTGGATGAAGAGTTTGATAGCGCGTCCGACGCCTAGAGGAGTCCCAGTCAGTCCTGCGCGATCCTGGATTTTGGTCACTTGTATTATATACGCTTCCGCCACCCGCAATAAGTCTCCTCGAGCCTCACTCCGACGCTCGAAGAGTTGTAGTCTTCTGGAATCATATCACTCGCTTCGCGGTGATATTTCCACTGCCGTTATTATCGTGAGTTAGTAGTTTGCCACCCTATCCGCCGTCTTGTTCTATCGGCGTGCTCGTAATAAATTGTTGGGCAGTCTCCGCTCAACTCTGTATTATATTCAATACTCCTGGTATTTTTCTTCTGTGACCAAGATATTGTCTACCAGTGAGAAGGAATTCTTCCTCGCTGGTCCGTATAAGGGATTGGTCTCTCAATAATTATTTTATTGAAAAACCGGTCGTGACAAGCTTGGTATCAGAGCCAGGCTGACTGTAGGAAGCCACTAGGTGCGATCGCTAATCGGTTATTAGCGTTTTTGTGCTTTTTCAGTATTTTGCAATTGTAGCTATTTTCTGTTGGTCATCATAAATTTATGACATGACTACTCAGAATTTTTGCCTACTTTTGTAGATGGCTGGCAGCAGTTGTGAGAATCGAGTGTTCACAAACGTGCCCGAGGGGTTTGTCAAGCTCCTCGTCTCCATCACCAAGCTCGCGATCGGGCCAGCAGCTCGCCCAGAGTTCACGCTCTATCACCACAAGCTCAGTGACGACGTGTCTATGCACCAAGCTGTGGTGCAATTCAAGGGAGGACGTTCTGCAGCTCGCCACTTCCTTTTTGTGGGAAGGGCCATGCCTATGGAGAGGCATGCCATGCAGATGGCTGCCCGTGAGGCGATAGCTCGCCTTCGGGACATCCTTCCTACGATGAAGACTCGTCGCTACCGCTACCTCCCATGCCATGTGCCATACACCAGCCACTATGCGTTCGCCTGCCATCGGGGAGAACGAGATGAAGCCATCGAGATGGTTGTGGAGTATCTCAAGGCTCTGGAGGAGTCTTTTGACAACCTCGTGGACGATCTTGTGGCTGCCCGCATGGACTTAGTCCGGGGCGGTCCTGCCAGCAGGAAGGAGCTTCTCCACACGGCGCCGCCTCTGACATTCGTCTCGTCTTTAGCCTCTTATGCACCGGCCGTATTGGCCACTGCCCGCCGTCTGCCTACCACTGAGGAGTTCGATCGAGTCATCGCTCCTACTCCAGTCAGAGCCGCACCGCCTGCCGCACCCGCTCTACCACCAGTCGCCCCCGCACCATCACCGCAGCGCAGCTTTACGCGCCAGGAGCCAGCTAGAGAGGAGGTGGAGGTTGACTGTCCTGGACCGCTGAGCCTTGCCATCGGCAAGGGGAATGAGATCTTCACCATCTCCGACTGAGAGCACCGAGTAGCCGCGTGTTATGTATGCTTGTATGATGTGCTGTTTTATCTGTACGCTAGTTTGTATTGGTGTGTTTGCTGCCTTCCAGAGTAGTACGCTAGTTTTAATAACATGACAGGATTGTGTACGCGCATCCTGAGTGCTGTATCGTGTGGTTGCTTTTCGCATGTAAGATTTATGTTAAGCAGTCCTTCTCCGTGCAAATCGTTTGTGTTTTCTTGAAAAACCTTGAAACCTTTTAAATTGTTGCTTTTGCAAGATTTTTTTTTGTGCTACACAGTTTTTCTCATGGGTTTTGCAAATAATACCCCACACTGGAAAAATGTCTCGCCCATGGACTCGCTCCATGCCCAATCAGCCAGAAGAGGTTTACGGGACACAGACCAGCAACAATTTCACTCAGGGTCAGTCCAGTCAACAAGACAGCGAAGCAGCACTGTCTCAAGTATGCCGTCTCTTCGAGCAAAGCCAGCAATAGCACCAAGAGATGATGAATCATGTCATCAATATGGGAAACCACCGTGAACCCTATCAACCACATTCCAAGTTATCTGAATTACAGAAGACTCGCCCCTCAACTTTTGCTCACACCGATAGACCGCTGGAAGCCGATGATTGGCTTTGTGGGATTGAAAGGAAACTGATTATTGCTCAGTGCTCAGATCATGAGAAGGTGCTTTATGCACCACACTACCTAACTGGAGCAGCCGCAACATGGTGGGAAAACTTCCTACACATGCATCCCAGGGAACACAACATCACCTGGGAAGAGTTCAAGGAAGGCTTCCGTGGGGCACACATCCCCAGGAGCATCCTAAAGATCAAGAAGAGAGAGTTTGATGACCTGAAGCAGAGAGGCATATCAGTGACAGAATACAATGGTCAGTTTACCCAGCTGTCTCGTCATGCCTACGACGAGCACATGACAGAAAGCAAGAAGATGGAAAAATTCCTGGACGGCCTGGCACCAGCGCTAAGATGCCAACTGATTGTACACACCTTTCCAGATTTTAAGACGCTGGTGGACAAGGCCATCACCTTGGAGAATGAGCGCCGTAGTCTGGAAGATATCCGCAAGCGAAAGAGGGACAAGACGACTCTTGCTCGCAACAACCGAGGCAAGACTGAGGTCCCAAGGACAGACGCAAGGAGATCCACGACTACTGAGCCAAGGCCCGTCGGACAATTTCATGCCAGGGATAAGGAGTACACATACCGTCCAGGGGTCACCTGCTATGCTTGTGGTCAACAAGGGCATTATGCTAAACAGTGCCCGAAGCCAAGAGACTCGGCACCCAAGCCGAACAATGGTGGAAACAATCCCGCCCCCAAGCGCAACAATTTCAACCCCAACAACAACCACAGGAAGGGTCACCTGAACCATGTGACCAGGGAAGAAGCGCAGAATGCCCCAGACATCGTGCTCGGTACGTTCCCTGTCAACACAGTACCTGCCACGGTTTTGTTTTTTTCTGGAGCTTCCCATTCGTTTGTTTCGAAGAGTTTTGTTTCGCAACATGGTTTTCCGATACTTCCCTTGGAAAAATCTATGATCATCAAGTCCCCCGGAAATAAGCAAATCGATCAGGGTTACTGCCAAGGAGTGGTCATTGAGTTTGAAGGACTACAATTCCACGCGAATCTCATTGTGTTGGAGAGTAAAGGACTGGATGTCATTTTAGGGATGGACTGGTTGGCCACCAACAAAGGATTCATCGGCTGTTTCAATCGGACAGTGATTCTCACTCACCATCATGGCAAGACAATAAGAGTTTCCACTCAAGAAAGGCCACGATCACAGCAACCAAAACGGAACAAAATGGACATAGCAGAACTGAGAAAAGTTCCAGTGGTATGCGAGTTTCCTGATGTGTTCCCTGAAGAACTACCAGGCATGCCACCAGACCGAGAGATAGAATTCAGCATTGAACTAGCACCTGGCACCGCTCCCATCTATAAGAAGCCTTATAGAATGGCACCCTCAGAATTGGTGGAGTTGAAGAAGCAGATAAAGGAATTATTGGACAAAGGATTTATTCGAGCTAGCTCCTCACCATGGGGTTCGCCTGTGTTGTTTGCAAAGAAAAAGGATGCGACACTGAGACTGTGTATAGACTATCGAGCCCTCAATATGGTCACCATCAAAAACAAATATCCGATGCCACGGATAAATGATTTGTTTGACCAGCTCGCACAAGCCAAGGTATTTTCAAAGATTGATTTGAGATCGGGATACCATCAACTGAAGGTACGGACAGAAGATATCCCCAAGACAGCATTCACTTCCAGATATGGGTTATACGAGTTTATAGTGATGCCTTTTGGACTAACGAACGCCCCCACGTATTTCGTCCACCTCATGAACAAAGTGTTCATGAAATTCATGGACAAATTTGTGGTGGTATTCATTGACGATATTCTGGTTTACTCAAGGACACCAGAAGAGCATGCTGAGCACCTCAGAATTGTTTTGGGAGAATTGAGGAAACATCAGTTGTACGCCAAATTTAGCAAGTGCGAATTTTGGCTAAGACAAGTTGGTTTCTTAGGCCATATACTGAACCAAGAAGGCGTGGCCGTAGACCCAGAAAAAGTGAAGGCTATACTAGACTGGAAGCCACCCGCCAACGTCACAGATGTGCGGAGTTTCCTAGGAATGGCCGGATATTACAGAAGATTTATTGAAGGCTTCTCCACTGTGGCAAAACCAATAACACAGTTACTCAAGAAGGACAAGAAATTTGTATGGACGGAAGCATGCGAGCAGAGCTTCCAAGAACTCAAGAAGAAGCTGACAACCGCACCGGTCTTAACTGTGCCAGACATACACAGAAGTTTTGAAGTGTATTGTGACGCGTCCCGAAAAGGTCTCGGATGCGTACTAATGCAGGATGGCAAAGTTGTCGCATATGCCTCCAGGCAGCTACGAAAACATGAGGAAAATTACCCAACACATGACTTGGAGCTAGCAGCAGTCATACATGCACTCAAGGAGTGGAGGCACTTTCTGTTGGGAAATCGCTGTGAAATATATACGGACCATAAGAGCCTCAAATATATTTTCACACAGCCGGAGCTGAATTTACGCCAACGACGCTGGCTGGAACTGGTCAAGGACTATGACATTGGCATTCACTACCATCCAGGGAAAGCAAATGTAGTGGCCGATGCCCTTAGTCGAAACCCCAGCCCGGACAATGACGGTCCGCAAAACTTGAGGCCTGAGTTTCAGCGAGAGTTCGCTAGGCTCAACATGATGTTAGTCTCTGAGGGCACCATATCAAACCTGGAGATACAACCCACCCTGGTGGAACGAATTAAGAAGGCTCAACAGGGACATCCCAGCATCGAAGGCATAAAGAAGAAAATGAACCTTGGTAAGGCTTTATAGTTCGTCACAGACAGTGAAGGAACATTATGGTACGGAGACAGACTTTGCGTACCTAACATTGAGGAACTCAAGCAACAAATCTTAACAGAAAGCCACACCGCTCCCTACTCGATCCATCCTGGAGGAACCAAAATGTACAAGGACATTCAGGAAAGATTTTGGTGGCACGGTATGAAAAGAGATATAGCCACATTCATTGCTTGTTGCGATTCATGTCAGCGCATCAAGTCCGAGCACCAAAAGCCAGCAGGGCTACTCCAGCCTAACAGGATACCGGAGTGGAAATGGGATGAAATAGGAATGGATTTCATCGTCGGACTACCCCGATCACAGCGCGGAAATGACGCCATATGGGTCATCACAGACCGACTAACCAAGGTTGCTCATTTCATCCCCATGAAGACTACCTACTCCACACAAAGACTGGCCAAACTTTATCTCTCCCGTATAGTTTGCTTGCACGGAGTCCCAAAGACTATAATATCAGACCGAGGCACACAATTCGTCTCCAAATTTTGGGATCACCTACAACAAGCTCTGGGCACGCAACTAGCATTCAGTACAGCGTACCACCCTCAGACTGATGGACAAACGGAACATGTAAACCAAATCCTAGAGGATATGCTAAGAGCCTGTGTGCTCACCTATGGATCCAGTTGGGAAGAGAGTTTGTCGTATGCCGAATTTGCTTACAACAACAGTTACCAAGCCAGCTTGCAAATGGCACCCTTTGAAGCATTGTACGGGCGAAGGTGTCGTACCCCACTGAATTGGTCAGAAACAGGTGACAGCCGTATCTTCGGCCCAGACATGCTTAAAGAGGCCGAGGAGAAAGTTAAGCAGATCAAGGACAGACTCAAGACAGCACAGAGCCGACAAAACAGCTACTATGACCAGAAGCATCGTGAGGTCAGCTTTGAACCCGGTGATTCCGTATACCTCCGAGTATCTCCTATGAGGGGTCTGCAACGGTTCAAAATTAAGGGGAAGCTAGCCCCAAGATTTATTGGACCATTTTGTATAAAGGCACGGAGAGGCACGGTGGCCTACCAACTAGACCTACCCAAGGAGCTGTCAGACGTCCACGACGTATTCCACGTCTCACAGTTGAGGAAATGTGTGAGTAACCCGGAGAAGCATGTACCTCATGAGGACATTGATATGCAACCAGATCTCACCTACAGAGAGAGGCCGGTAAAGATATTAGAAGAGTCTGAACGGAGGACCCGTCAGAAAACGACCAAATTTTTCAGGGTTCAGTGGAGCAACCACACTGAGGATGAAGCCACATGGGAAAGGGAAGATTTCCTCCCGGCAGAGTATCCATATCTATTTGAGGATCAGCAGGAATCTCGAGGACGAGATTTTTCCTAAGGGGGTAGGTGTTGTGACACCCAAGTTTTTATTTGGATTTTTCAAAAGATTTTTATTTGACTTGAGGGGAGTGAATTAAATTTTTTCAAGAGAACTCTCCCTCTCATATATTTTTTTATGGCAAAAGTTTTATTTGGATTCACCCAAGATCTGCCTTTGGTCTTGGAGGTTCTTGATTTTCATTTGGACTCAAGACAAAATGTTTTCATTTGGGGAAAATAACTTTTGAAAATCTTTTTGCAAATGCACTATGGTTTTTGGAATAACCCTTTGCCACTTTCAACAATTCCTTCTTGCCATGGCCTTAGTGCAAATCCTCTCTCCTAACCCTTCCCTCACCTTTGGATCATGATTTGCATCAAATCCAGCAAGTTGAACCTCCCCATGTGATTATTTCCATTTAAATCTTATTCAAACAAATTTCTGCCTTCTCTTCTAGCACTTGGAGATTTACAAAGGAACTCCACTTTCTGTCTTGATTTTTGCCCCCAAACCTTTTTCCCCTCCTAGTCCTTTGAACCCTCAACCAAGATCCATGAAGATCCACTGGTCTTCAGTTCAAATTTTTCAAACTACACTTGCTGCAAGTTTGGACCAGATTTGTCAAATTTGGTGAAATTCATTCAAAACTTTCTCCAAAAATTCCAAGTAAAATCAGGCAGCCTCTGGGTGCATTGAGTGGTCACCTCACCAAGTTACAGCCCCAGAAAAATTTATCTCATTGCAAAATCTTTCTGTCGAACACCTGCAGTGCATGGTCATTGTCAAGTTCAGAAAATTCAGAGTTCAGTTCAGCGCCCACTGTCGTTTTCTTCAGAGAGGGTTGTCGATCTCGACACTGCCCCGATGTCGCCTTGCTCCTCGTCCCCTCCCTCTTGTTCCTGCACCGCACGTACGCCTGGCGCCTTGCGGACGTCGGCGACGAGCAGCAGAAGGTGCGCCGCCCCGTGACCGACGCCAGCGGCGGCTTTGCGGCCGCCAGTGGGAGGCACGGCGCCGACGACGCCACCCAGCGCCTCCCAAGCCACCGGAGCTCGCCGCGTGGCCTTCCACTCCTCCGAACGCGCTACCACCCTCATCGTGAACCGCAGGGCGTGGAGCGCGCTCTCTGCCGCCGTCGAGCCCGTGCGGTCACCTCACCGTGGAACGACGCCATTACGCCAAGACCAACTCCGTTTAGCTGTGGAATGACTCCAGTAACCTCCACTGATGCTGCCTGGCCACTCAAACCTCCTGCCAATCCACTGCTCCGCCGTAATCGCTCGCCGGAGATTCTCCGTTCACGGCCACCCCGTCGTTCCGCCTATAAATAGAGGCCCCGAGCTTCAACTCGAGCACCCACCATCCCTGCACTCCCCCTAGAGCACGCCTAGCCACTGGAAGAGCCCCGAGGAGGTCTCCTTCCTCGACTCCGGCCGCCGCGACCCGCCACGGGATCCAGCTCGATTCGCCCCCGTGTGTGCTCCTCCGCCTCCCTCCTCTTGCCAGTAGCTTCACCATGCATCCCTCTTTCTGACCCGCACTTCAATTCGAAGTTTGCAGCCCTCCACCGGAGTTCTCCACCACCACCCGAGCCGCCGCCCGCCGGAGAAAGTGTCGCCGTCGACGTGGTGCTCCCCGTTGGTCGAGTCCACCACCCACCGACGCGGAAGAAGACGCTGAAGCTCTTGGTACCCTCCGATCCTCCTAACTCGCCGTGGTTCGACGCCGGCGTCCACCGCAGTCTTCGGGCGACGGCGAGCTTTTCAAACCTGACATGTGGACCCCGCATGTCAGCCTCTGTTTTATTCCCCCTAGAACCGTTTTCTGTTGGCAACTTCGGGCAAATACGCTTTCCCTCTTAAGCTTGTGCATTTCCAATCGAACCGTTTTCTGTTTTCTATGTTTAAACCCTGGAACTTTTCGTGTTCATTACAGATAAGTCCCTGGACAGAAACCTTTATAACTTTTTAATAAAAAGGAATTTTTGAGTGATTATTTTTCTGACAATCTTAAAATTTTGTCTAGTTTTTTATGGGATTTATTTGAAAAATATTTGGAAAAGTTTCTGTGCACCCATTGGTTTTCACGTTAGTACCCGTTTTCGTGATTGCCGTAGGTTCCGGAAGAGGTGAAGGAGCCGCGAACTTCGCCGAGCTAGACTCCGACTTCTCCGAACCAGGCAAGCATGTTTGAACATTTGATATGATAAGTGTTTTGCATGTTTGCTTGAAAGTTTGTGCGTGGCATATGAGTGTCGGTAAATACCTCGTTGCTTGTAAGGCAACTACCCGCATGTTCCAAAGTTGCGATGATCTCTGATGAGAGATGGCCTAATCATGTGGTGACATGAAGGGCAGCAAGGTGGTACTGTTGTAGCATACCAGCCTTGCGTCATCCGACTATCTCAGACGTTAACGTGGACAGAGTCACGTTATCGTTCTTTCCCCCTTCCGTGCTACCACATGTTTCATTTGCCAGGATGCGGTTTAGTAAGTTGGTAACCTCTTTCCGTGTACACACCAAACAGAGAGGCCGGGATGATGGTACCTTGGCCCAGGATTAAAGCCAGTCATCCGGTCAGGGGGCATGGGTGTTTCCGGTTGGGACCGAGAGGGGGGCACCCCCTTAGAGCGCGCGTATAAAATTTGATCCCATGCTACGCGAGGTTGTAGCCTCCCCGTCTCAAGGTTTTTCTTGAACGTTGCCGAGGGTGATCCCTGGCTTCGGAAGGTTGAATTGGGTGTGTACTGGTTAGACGTGTTTCTTCCAAAACACCGTAGACGGAACTAGTCCCCGTGACTATTGAAATCCGTTGGCTGTGGTTAAGTACAAACTCTGCAGAGTCAATTCCTTCCAAATCATCGTATCCATGATCTAGTAGTGTAATCATTATATCCATATCTACCCGCGTGGAAGACTTGTCCCCGGTGAACAAGCTCAAGTGATAAATCCATATTTATTGTTATTCCTGTGGATGGACTAACTTTATATTTGTCTCATGCTTGTGATAATTTATGTTCCCGAACTATTGTATTATTGAGCTATAATATAAGCCCTTTATGTGATGTCGCTCAGACGTCCGACTGTGGCATGCACTGCCTTTGTTTTCTGTATAAGCCCTTTATGTGGTGTCGCCCCAACGCCCGACTATGGCATTATTATTCTGCATTTTCCGCTCGAGGAGTCTTTCAGACACTCGTTTGGCACCAGCATTATTATTCTGCATTTTCCGCTCGAGGAGTCTTTCAGACACTCGTTTGGCACCAGTATTACTATTCTGCATTTTCCGCTCGAGGAGTCTTTCAGACACTCGTTTGGCACCAGTATTACTATTCTGCATTTTTCGCTCGAGGAGTCTTTCAGACACTCGTTTGGTACTAGTATTACTATTCTGCAGTTTCCGCTCGAGGCGTCATTCAGACCCTCGCTTGGCACCTAGTATTTATTATCTCTATGTCTGATCGCACTGGTTAACTTGTTCATATGCTTCATGTTTACGTTTGTTATATCTTATGTCCGAACTGTCTTTCGAGTACTTTCATAGTACTCACCTGGCTTGTTGATTTGGCCAGATGTTGACGAAGGCGATCTCTTGGATGAAGAGTTTGATAGCGCGTCCGACGCCTAGAGGAGTCCCAGTCAGTCCTGCGCGATCCCGGATTTTGGTCACTTGTATTATATACGCTTCCGCCACCCGCAATAAGTCTCCTCGAGCCTCACTCCGACGCTCGAAGAGTTGTAGTCTTCTGGAATCATATCACTCGCTTCGCGGTGATATTTCCACCACCGTTATTATCGTGAGTTAGTAGTTTGCCACCCTATCCGCCGTCTTGTTCTATCGGCGTGCTTGTAATAAATTGTTGGGCAGTCTCCGCTCAACTCTGTATTATATTCAGTACTCCTGGTATTTTTCTTCTGTGAACAAGATATTGTCTACCAGTGAGAAGGAATTCTTCCTCGCTGGTCCGTATAAGGGATTGGTCTCTCAATAATTATTTTATTGAAAAACCGGTCATGACAGCCCACTCGGTAATGCACATCACTATAAGCCTTGCAAGCATTGTGACTAATGAGTTAGTTGCGGGATGATGTATTACGGAACGAGTAAAGAGACTTGCCAGTAACGATATTGAACTAGGTATCGAGATACCGACGATCGAATCTCGGGCAAGTAACATACCGATGACAAAGGGAACAACGTATGTTGTTATGCGGTCTGACCGATAAAGATCTTCGTAGAATATGTGGGAGCCAATATGGGCATCCAGGTCCTGCTATTGGTTATTGACCGGAGAGGTGTCTCGGTAATGTCTACATAGTTCTCGAACCCGAAGGGTCCGCACGCTTAACGTTACGATGACAGTTTTATTGAGTTTTGATATACCGAAGGAGTTCGGAGTCCCGGATGAGATCAGGGACATGACGAGGAGTCTCGAAATGGCCGAGACGTAAAGATCGATATATTGGACGACTATATTCGGACTTCGGAAAGGTTCCGAGTGATTCGGGTATTTTTCGGAGTACCGGAGAGTTACGGAAATTCGTACTGGGCCTTAATGGGCCATACGGGAAAGGAGAGAAAGGCCTCAAAAGGTGGCCGCGCCCCTCCCCATGGTCTGGTCCGAATTGGACTAGGGAAGGGGGGCGCCCCCTTCCTTTTTTTCTCCTTCCCCCTTCCCTTCTCCTACTCCCACAAGGAAAGGAGGAGTCCTACTCCCGGTGGGAGTAGGACTCCCCCCTTTGGCGTGCCTCTCCCCTTGGCCGGCTGCCTCCCCCTTGCTCCTTTATATACGGGGGCAGGGGGGCACCCCAGAGACACAACAATTGATCCTTGAGATCTCTTAGCCGTGTGCGGTGCCCCCCTCCACCATATTACACCTCGATAATACCGTTGCGGAGCTTAGGCGAAGCCCTGCGTCGGTGGAACATCATCATCGTCACCACGCTGTCGTGCTGACGAAACTCTCCCTCAACACTCGGCTGGATCGGAGTTCGAGGGACGTCATGGAGCTGAACGTGTGTAGAACTCGGAGGTGTCATGCGTTCGGTACTTGATTGGTCGGATCGTGAAGACGTACGACTACATCAACCGCGCTGTGATAACGCTTCCGCTGTCGGTCTACGAGGGTACGTGGACAACACTCTCCCCTCTCGTTGCTATGCATCACCATGATCTTGCGTGTGCGTAGGAAAATATTTGAAATTACTACGTTCCCCAACAGTGGTATCAGAGCCTGGTTTTATGCGTTGATGCTATGCACGAGTAGAACACAAGTGAGTTGTGGGCGATATAAGTCATACTGCTTACCAGCATGTCGTACTTTGGTTCAGCGGTATTGTGAGATGAAGCGGCCCGGACCGACATTACGCGTACGCTTACGCGAGACTGGTTTCACCGTTGCGAGCACTCGTTGCTTAAAGGTGACCGGCAGGTGTCTGTCTCTCTCACTTTAGTTGAACCGAGTGTGGCTACGCCCGGTCCTTGCGAAGGTTAAAACAGCACCAACTTGACAAACTATCGTTGTGGTTTTGATGCGTAGGTAAGAACGGTTCTTGCTAAGCCCGTAGCAGCCACGTAAAACTTGCAACAACAAAGTAGAGGACGTCTAACTTGTTTTTGCAGGGCATGTTGTGATGTGATATGGTCAAGACATGATGTGATATAATTTGTTGTATGAGATAATCATGTTTTGTAACCGAGTTATCGGCAACTGGCAGGAGCCATATGGTTGTCGCTTTATTGTATGAGATGCAATTGCCATGTAATAGTTTTACTTTATCACTAAGCGGTAGCGATAGTCGTAAAAGCAAGAAGTTGGCGAGACGACAACGATACTACGATGGAGATCAAGTTGTCGCACCGATGACGATGGTGATCATGACGGTGCTTCGGAGATGGAGATCACGAGCACGGTGCTTCGGAGATGGAGATCACAAGCACAAGATAATGATGGCCATATCATATCACTTATATTGATTGCATGTGATGTTAATCCTTTATGCATCTTATTTTGCTTTGATTGACGGTAGCATTATAAGATGATCTCTCACTAAAATTTCAAGATAAAAGTGTTCTCCCTGAGTATGCACCGTTGCGAAAGTTCTTCGTGCTGAGACACCACGTGTTAATCGGGTGTGATAGGCTCTACGTTCAAATACAACGGGTGCAAAACAGTTGCACACGCGGAATACTCAGGTTAAACTTGACGAGCCTAGCATATGTACATATATGGCCTCGGAACACAGAGACCGAAAGGTCGAGCGTGAATCATATAGTAGATATGATCAACATAGTGATGTTCACCATTGAGACTACTCCATCTCACGTGTTAATCGGACATGGTTTAGTTGCATTGGATCACGCAATCACTTAGATGATTAGAGGGATGTCTATCTAAGTGGGAGTTCTTAAGTAATATGATTAATTGAACTTGAATTTATCATGAACATAGTCCTGATAGTATTTTGCAAATTATGTTATAGATCAATAGCTCGCGTTGTTGCTTCCCTGTGTTTATTTTTTATATGTTCCTAGAGAAAAATTATGTTGAAAGATGTTAGTAGCAAAGATGTGGATTGGATCCGTGATCTGAGGATTATCCTCATTGCTGCATAGAAGAATTATGTCCTTGATGCACCGCTAGGTGACAGACCTATTGCAGGAGCAGATGCAGACGTTATGAACGTTTGGCTAGCTCAATATGATGACTACTTGATAAGTTTAGTGCACCATGCTTAACGGCTTAGAATCGGGACTTCAAAGACGTTTTGAACGTCATGGACCATATGAGATGTTCCAGGAGTTGAAGTTAATATTTCAAGCAAATACCCGAGTTGAGAGATATGAAGTCTCCAACAAGTTCTATAGCTAAAAGATGGAGGAGAATCGCTCAACTAGTGAGCATGTGCTCAGATTGTCTGGGTACTACAATCGCTTGAATCAAGTGGGAGTTTTATCTTCCAGATAAAATAGTGATTGACAGAATTCTCTAGTCACCATCACCAAGTTAGTAGAACTTCGTGATGAACTATAGTATGCAAGGGATGACGAAAGTAATTCCCGAGCTCTTCGTGATGCTGAAATCGACGAAGGTAGAAATCAAGAAAAACATCAAGTGTTGATGGTTGACGAGACCACTTCAAGTGTTGATGGTTAACGAGACCACTAGTTTCAGCAAAAGGGCAAAGGGAAGAAGGGGAACTTCAAAAAGGAACGGCAAGCAAGTTGCTACTCAAGTGAAGAAGCCCAAGTCTGTACCTAAGCCTGAGACTAAGTGCTTCTACTGCAAAGGGACTGGTCACTGGAGGCGGAACTGCCCCAAGTATTTGGTGGATAAGAAGGATGGCAAAGTGAACAAAGGTATATTGGATATACATGTTGTTGATGTGTACTTACTAGTGTTTATAGCAACCCCTCAGTATTTGATACTGGTTTAGTTGCTAAAGAGTAGTAACTCGAAAACGGGAGTTGCAGAATAAACAGAGACTAGTAAAAGGCGAGGTGACGATGTGTGTTGGAAGTAGTTCCAAGATTGATATGATCATCATCGCACACTCCCTATACTTTCGGGATTAGTGTTGAAACTAAATAAGTGTTATTTGGTGTTTGCGTTGAGCATGAATATGATTTGATCATGTTTATTGCAATACGGTTATTCATTTAAGTTAGAGAACAATTGTTGTTCTGTTTACATGAATAAAAACCTTCTATGGTCATACACACCAACGAAAATGGTTTGTTGGATCTCGATCGTAGTGATACACATATTCATAATAATGAAGCCAAAAGATGCAAAGTTAATAATGATAGTGAAACTTATTTGTGGCACTGCCGTTTAGGTCATATTGGTGTAAAGCGCATGAAGAAACTCCATACTGATGGGATTTTGGAATCACTTGATTATGAATCACTTGATGCTTGCGAACCGTGCCTCATGGGCAAGATGACTAAAAACGCCGTTCTCCGGAACTATGGAGAGAGCAACAGATTTGTTGGAAATCATACATACAGATGTATGTGGTCCGATGAATATTGAGGCTCGTAGCAGGTATCATTATTTTCTGACCTTCACAGATGATTTGAGCAGATATGGGTATATCTACTTGATGAAACATAAGTCTGAAGCATTTGAAAAGTTCAAAGAATTTCAGAGTGAAGTAGAAAATCATCATGACGAGAAAGTAAGGTTTCTATGATTTGATCGCGGAGACAAATATTTGAGTTACGAGTTTGGTCTTCAATTAAAACAATGTGGAATAGTTTCACAAATTCACGCCACCTGGAACACCATGGTGTAATGGTGTGTCCGAACATCGTAACCGTACTTTATTAGATATGGTGCGATATATGATGTCTCTTACCAATCTACCACTATCGTTTTGGGGTTATGCATTAGAGACAGCTGCATTCACGTTAAATATGGCACCATCAAAATCCGTCAAGATGACGCCTTATGAACTGTGGTTTAGCAAGAAACCAAAGTTGTCGTTTCTTAAAGTTTGGGGTTGCGATGCTTATGTGAAAAAGTTTCATCCTAATAAGCTCAAACCCAAATCGGAGAAATGTGTCTTCATAGGATACCCAAAGGAGACAGTTGGGTACACCTTCTATCACAGATCCGAAGGCAAGACATTCGTTGCTTAGTATGGATCCTTTCTAGAGAAGGAGTTTCTCTCGAAAGAAGTGAGTGGGAGGAAAGTAGAACTTGATGAGGTAATTGTACCTGCTCCCTTATTGGAAAGTAGTTCATCACAGAAATCTGTTCCTGTGACTTCTACACCAATTAGTGAGGAAGTTAATGATGATGATCATGTAACTTCAGATCAAGTTACTACCAAACCTCGTAGGTAAACCAGAGTAAGATCCGCACCAGAGTGGTACGGTAATCCTGTTCTGGAGGTTATGTTACTAGACCATGACGAACCTATGAACTATGAGGAAGCGATGATGAGCCCAGATTCCACAAAATGGCTTGAGGCCATGAAATCTGAGATGAGATCCATATATGAGAACAAAGTATGGACTTTGGTTGACTTGCCCGATGATCGGCGAGCCATTGAGATTAAATGGATCTTCAAGAGGAAGACGGACGCTGATAGTAGTGTCACTATCTACAAAGCTAGAATTGTCGCAAAAGGTTTTCGACAAGTTCAAGGTGTTGACTACAATGAGAGTTTCTCACTCGTATCTATGCTTAAGTCTGTCCGAATCATGTTAGCAATTGTCGCATTTTATGAAATCTGGCAAATGGATAAACAAAACTGCATTCCTTAATGGATTTATTAAAGAAGAGTTGTATATGATGCAACCAGAAGGTTTTGTCAACCCTAAAGGTGCTAACAAAATATGCAAGCTCCAGCGATCCATCTATGGACTGGTGCAAGTATCTCGGAGTTGGAATATACGCTTTGATAAGTTGATCAAAGGTTATAGTTTTATACAGACTTGCGGTGAAGCCTGTATTTACAAGAAAGTGAGTGGGAGCACTACAACATTTCTGATAAGTATATGTGAATGACATATTGTTGATCGGAAATAATGTAGAATTATTCTGCAAAGCATAAAGGAGTGTTTCAAAGGAGTTTTTCAAAGAAAAACCTCGGTGAAGCTGCTTACATATTGAGCATCAAGATCTATAGAGATAGATGAAGACGCTTGATAAGTTTTTCAATGAGTACATACCTTAACAAGATTTTGAAGTAGTTCAAAATAGAACAGTCAAAGAAAGAGTTCTTGCCTGTGTTACAAGGTGTGAAATTGAGTAAGACTCAAAGCCCGACCACGGCAGAAGATAGAAAGAGAATGAAAGTCATTCCCTATGCCTCGGCCATAGGTTCTATAAAGTATGCCATGCTGTGTACCAGATCTATTGTATACCCTACACTGATGTTGGCAAGGGAGTACAATAGTGATCTAGGATTAGATCACTGAACAGCGGTCAAAATTATCCTTAGTGGAATAAGGATATATTTCTCGATTATGGAAGTGAAAAAAGGTTCGTCGTAAAGGGTTACGTCGATGCAAGTTTTGACACTAAATCTAGATGACTCTAAGTCTCGGTCTAGATACATATTGTAAGTGGGAGCAATTAGCTAGAGTAGCTCCGTGCAGAGCATTGTAGACATAGAAATTTGCAAAACACTTATGGATCTGAATGTGACAGACCCGTTGACTAAAATTATCTCACAAAACATGATCACACCTTAGTACTCTTTGGGTGTTAATCACATAGCGATGTGAACTAGATTATTGACTCTAGTAAACCCTTTGGGTGTTGGTCACATGACAAATGTGAACTATGGGTGTTAATCACATGGTGATGTGAATTATAGATGTTAAATCACATGGTGATGTGAATTGTTGATGTTAAATCACATGGAGATGTGAACTAGATTATTGACTCTAGTGCAAGTGGGAGACTGAAGGAAATATGCCCTAGAGGCAATAATAAAGTATTATATATTTCCTTATATCATGATAAATGTTTATTATTCATGCTAGAATTGTATTAACCGGAAACATAATACATGTGTGAATACATAGACAAATAGAGTGTCACTAGTATGCCTCTACTTGACTAGCTCGTTAATCAAAGATGGTTATGTTTCCTAGCCATAGACATGAGTTTTCATTTGATTAACGGGATCACCTCATTAGGAGAATGACGTGATTGACTTGACCCATTCCGTTAGCTTAGCACCCGATCGTTTAGTATGTTGCTATTGCTTTCTTCATGACTTATACATGTTCCTATGACTATGAGATTATGCAACTCCCGTTTACCGGAGGAACACTTTGTGTGCTACCA
This sequence comes from Triticum aestivum, assembly GCF_018294505.1. Taxonomy (NCBI): domain Eukaryota; kingdom Viridiplantae; phylum Streptophyta; class Magnoliopsida; order Poales; family Poaceae; genus Triticum; species Triticum aestivum. The sequence continues at coordinate 511,324,171 of NC_057802.1, read as the reverse complement.
AACGTCACAACGTAACTGGGTGATTATAAAGGTGCTCTACAGGTGTCTCCAAAGGTACTTGTTGGGTTGGCGTATTTCGAGATTAGGATTTGTCACTCCGATTGTCGGAGAGGTATCTTTGGGCCCCCACTCGGTAATGCACATCACTATAAGCCTTGCAAGCATTGTGACTAATGAGTTAGTTGTGGTATGATGTATTACGGAACGAGTAAAGAGACTTGCCAGTAACGAGATTGAACTAGGTATCGAGATACCGACGATCGAATCTCGGGCAAGTAACATACCGATGACAAAGGGAACAACATATGTTGTTATGCGGTCTGACCGATAAAGATTTTCGTAGAATATGTGGGAGCCAATATGGGCATCCAGGTCCCGCTATTGGTTATTGACCGGAGAGGTGTCTCGGTCATGTCTACATAGTTCTCGAACCCGAAGGGTCCGCACGCTTAACGTTACGATGACAGTTTTATTGAGTTTTGATGTACCGAAGGAGTTCAGAGCCCCGGATGAGATCGGGGACATGACGAGGATTCTCGAAATGGCCGAGACGTAAAGATCGATATATTGGACGACTATATTCGGACTTCGGAAAGGTTCCTAGTGATTCGGGTATTTTTCGGAGTTCCGGAGAGTTCCGGAAATTCGTATTGGGCCTTAATGGGCCATACGGGAAAGGAGAGAAAGGCCTCAAAAGGTGGCCGCGCCCCTCCCCATGGTCTGGTCCGAATTGGACTAGGGAAGGGGGGCGCCCCCTTCCTTTTTTCTCCTTCCCCCTTCCCTTCTCCTACTCCCACAAGGAAAGGAGCAGTCCTACTCCCGGTGGGAGTAGGACTCCCCCCTTTGGCGCGCCTCTCCCCTTGGCCGGCTGCCTCCCCCTTGCTCCTTTTTATACGGGGGCAGGGGGGCACCCCAGAGACACAACAATTGATCCTTGAGGTCTCTTAGCCGTGTGCGGTGCCCCCTCCACCATATTACACCTCGATAATACCGTTCCGGAGCTGAGGCGAAGCCCTGTGTCGGTGGAACATCATCATCATCACCACGCCGTCGTGCTGACGAAACTCTCCCTCAACACTCAGCTGGATCGGAGTTCGAGGGACGTTATGGAGCTGAACGTGTGTAGAACTCGGAGGTGCCGTGCGTTCGGTACTTGATCGGTCGGATCGTGAAGACGTATGACTACATCAACCGCGTTGTGATAACGCTTCCGTTGTCGGTCTACGAGGGTACGTGGACAACACTCTCCCCTCTCGTTGCTATGCATCACCATGATATTGCGTGTGCGTAGGAAAATATTTAAAATTACTACGTTCCCCAACACCAGTTGCATCTGGGTTGTGCAACATTCGTTGCAACGGGAGGCGCGTGACGACTGTGATCTCATGTGCTTGGAAATAGTGGCGCAGCTTTCTCGAGGCCATGAGGAGGCCAAAAAGTAGTTTCTGCATACCAGAATATCTTGAACTAGCCCCTGCAAGAGGGAACTGACAAAATAAACTGGGTGCTGCACCATCTTCCTCTTCTGTCCTACTTTGCTCATCTACTCAGACTCCGCCTTGCCGGGTTTGGGTCTTGCCGGGGGTTCCGTCTTGCCGGCGTCAAACTCTGCCGGGTAGGGCCCCGCCCCGCCACCCAATGGCTCCGCTGTTACTGCTGCCTCTTTCTCAAGTTCCCTCTGCGCCACCAGCGCGGCACTGACCACTTGATTCATTGCTGCCAAGTATAGCAGCAACGGCTCTTGCGGTTTGGGCGTGACTAGTATCGGGGTGGAGGAGAGATACCTCTTCAAATCTTGTAGTGCAGCCTCTGCCTCCGGAGTCCACTTTACTGGACCCGCCTTTTTCAAAACTTTGAAAAAGGGGAGGGCGCGCTCAGCAGATTTTGGAGATGAACCTACTCAGGGCGGCAACGCAGCCGGCAAGCCTACAAACGTCTTTGACCCGCTTTGGTGCTTCAATCTGCTCAATCGCCTTGATCTTGTCGGGATTTGCTTCAATTCCGCGCTGAGACACAAAGAACCCAAGATGTTTGCCGGACGGGACACCGAACACACACTTCTCTGGGTTGAGCTTGAGGTTGATCTTGCGCAGATTTTCAAAGGTTTCTTCTAGGTCTTGTACGAGCGTGGACTTGTCCTTGGTTTTGACCACTATATCATCCATATAGGCTTCCATATTTCTATGTAGCTGGGGCTCAAAACCAATTTGGATCGCTCGGGCAAACGTTGAACCAGCGCTCTTCAACCCAAAAGGAATCCGTACAAAACAGTACGTACCACATGGGGTGATGAATGCGGTCTTCTCTTCGTCTTCTTTCATCATGAAGATCCGGTGGTATCCTGAATAGGCGTCGAGGAATGACAGCAGGTCACACCCGGCAGTGGAGTTTACAATCTGGTCAATGCGTGGCAAGGGGAAGGGATCTTTTGGACAAGCTTTATTGATATCTCTGTAGTCAATACACAGTCTCCACTTCCCATTTGCCTTATGCACCACCACCGGATTGGCCAACCACGTGGGGTGGACTACTCCTCTAACCAGGCCTGCCGCCTCCAACTTCCTGATCTCTTCTATGATGAACTCTTGTCGCTCCAAAGCTTGCTTCCTGACCTTCTGCTTGACGGGCCACACATGAGGACAGACAGCAAGATGGTGCTCAATCACCTCCCAGGGAACGCGGGGATGTCGGATGCTTGCCATGCAAACACATCGACATTCGCCCGCAGGAAGGTGACAAGCGCGCTTTCCTATTTGCTGTCGAGGGTGTTGCTTATGGTGAAAGCCTCGCCCGTGCCGTCCTCCTTGACGGACACCTTCTTGGTTTCTGGTGGTGCAGCCTTGGACTTCTTGCTCTTGCCGGTGGAGCTGTCTGGCACGTCCTCAACGGGAGCGCAGCACTCCAAAGAGGTGCGTTTGCCGGAGTGGGTGCAAGAGGTCTCCCCAGAAGTGGTCTTGCCGGAAGGGGTCTTGCCGGCCTTCTTCCTCCCTGGAGCTTCAGCGGCAGGAGCAAGCGTCTTCGCGGCAGTTGCTGCAACTGCCTCTCGGTAGAGTTGATCGGCGCAGATGAGCGCATCTTTCTTGTCGGAGGGGACGGTGATGATGGTCAGCGGCCCCGACATCTTCAACGTGTTGTAGGCATAGTGGGACGCCGCCATGAACTTGGCCAGCGCTGGGCGGCCAAGGATCCCATTGTATGGCAAGGGGATCTCGGCGACATTGAAGACGATCTTCTCCGTCCTATAGTTCAGCTCGCCCCCAAATGTAACGGGCAGTGTGATTTTACCTTTGGGCTGGCTCCTTCCTGGGTTGACCCCTTGGAACGTGCCCGTCTCTTCGAGGTCTTCAGCAGGAATCTGCAGCTTCTTGATCACAGCGAGCGAGATCAAATTCAGACCGGCCCCACCGTCAACCAGCACTTTCGTCTCCTTGAGGTTGTGTATTGTTGGCGAGACCAACAACAGCAAACACCCGACCGCGGTTGTGCGGTCGGGGTGATCCTCGGTGTCAAAAATGATGGGCGTGCGGGACCACTTCAGTGGCTTCTGGGCATCGAGTGTCGGCTCTGCCGCAGCGACCTCACGCGCCCACTGCTTCAGTTGGCGGTGAGAGGCGTGCAGCAAGGTGCCACCGTCGACGCACATGGCCTATGTGCCTTTCTGAAGTTCGTGCTCGCTGGACTCGTCGTCCTCGTCATGATCATTGTCTTCCTCCTTCTTGTCGCGGCCCCGAGTGGGCCTCTCTTGTTGATTTTATCTTTGCCGCGGCGACCTCCTTGGCCGCCATGCTTCTTGCCGGACCCCTCAGCACCATCCTGGCCCTTCTCCTTGTCCTGCCTCTCGTATTCAGCTTTTTGCTTCTCTGCAAGCAGTTCAACATGTCGGTAGTTCTGGAGGTCATGGCCCTTGGTGTGGTGGATCTTGCAGTACTGTTTGTCGGAGCCTCCTGGCTTGTCGGCGGCCGCCAAGGCCCGGCAGGCGGCGCACCCGGCAATCTCCTTGCCGGGGTCGTCAGCCTTGGCCTTCTTGGCAGCGCAGGGGTCGCCGACAGCAAGTACAATTTTGCCCTTAAGCTTCCTGTTGCGGCGCCAACCCTTCTTCGTCGGGGCGGCGGCGTCTTCGTCAGTGGAGTCGGTTTCCGCGCCGGCATCCTCGCCAGAGTACTTCCTCCCCTCCTCAGCCCGAGCACACCTATCAGCCAGAACATAAAGTTCGGCCACGTCCTTGACCTTGTTCATCGCCAGCTCTTCACGCATCTTGCGGTTGCGTATGTTCTGGTGGAACGCACTGATGACAGCGGCGGGATGAACATCTGGGATGGTGTACTGCACATGGCTGAATCTCTGTATGTACTTATGCAGGGACTCACCATCCTTTTGGGGGATGACATGCAAGTCACTTGCCAGGCCAGGAGCTTGGTGGCCTCCGGTAAAGGCGCCAACAAACTCGTGGCATAGATCCGACCAGGAAGAGATGGAATCGACCAGCAGGTGCATCAACCATGACATGGCGTTGGGCTTAAGTGCCAACGGAAAGTAGTTGGCGAGCACCTTATCTTCACGAGCCCCGGCGGCTTGCATCCCAATGGTGTAGATGCTGAGGAACTCCGACGGGTGAGTCTTGCCGTTGTACGTCTCCCCAACATCAGGCTTGAACGTGCCGTGGGAGGGCCACTGGAACTGCCGCAGCTCTCGGGTAAAGGTCGGACAGCCCACCTCGTAAGGCAGGCCACCAGGGGACCCCGGCGCTGGGTGGTCCATAGCAGGCCCCTCTCAAGAAAAACATTTCTCTTATCAGTGGGCTTATTTGCATAATTGTTTTTCCTGAGCTTTATTCTTCTAAAAATGATTTTTCATAAGTTATGGAGCCTCTTTTGCACTGTAACCCTTTCAAATACTTCTTTAAAATTTCAACCAAAATTTGGGGATGTCATGTGATGTTTCCACATCACTTTTATGCAAAAATATCTTTTGGTCATTGGAGATTTTGAGTTCTACACCAAATTTTCAAATCTGGTCCAGTTGGTAATTTTGCACTACAACCTATTTAAATATTTCTTTAAAAATTCTTCCAAGTGTTTGGAGATGGCAGTAGATGCATATAATTCAACTTTATGCAAAAACCCATGAGTGCTCTTTGAAAAATTTGAGCAAATTATCCTCATCTTCATTCTTGTCCAGTTTAGTGTTTTGCACTGCAGCCATATTTTTTCTTGCTCTTGTTGCCTTGGGATTTTTCCTGCTGTTTGACCACTCTACTAAACCCTTAAGCCCTTCCCTTCCCCGTCTCCGGCCAGTTCGGCCGCCGCCGCCCTCCGGTCCAATTCGTCGCAAGTAGAGCTCCTCCCGTCCATCTAGCACCACCACCCGACTCCCCTTGACCGTGCGGAGCTGCCCAGCACCTGAAACTCGCTCGGGAACCAACGAAGCCCCAACCCCCAATTGCTCCCGAAAAGCCGTCCGCCGCTAAGCTCACCGCCGGCGACTCCCTGCGTCCCCGCCAGCCCTTCGACCACGGGGAGGACCGCCCTGGACTGGCAGATCCATCCCTGCCCTCGGGGCCCCGTGGGGAGCCGCCGTTCGTCGACGGCGATCGCCGGAGCCCCGCCACCGCTCGGCCAGAGGCGAAGGAGGCGCTAGCGACTGGTCAAACCTGACCAGTGGGCCCAAGGGACCCACTGTCAGTGACCCACGAGTCGACCCACGCTGGCTTAAGTGGAAACGCATTCCACTAAATTCGCCTTCGCCAGGGGAAAGCGTAAGCCCCCGAACCGTTTTCTTTTTCTGGTTTTTATTAAAAACAGAACTTTGACTGGCTTTAACTTTTTAAATATAAGTCCAATTGATTTGATTCTTTTTCTGTTGTTTCTCAAATTCTGTCTAGTTTATTTTCATATTTATTTGAAAATTTTCCAAACAACTTTTTTGTACTGTTTTAAAATTATGTGTTAATTTAAATTTCCTCAAAATAGGATTTTGTAGAGAGAAGAAAACTTTCAAAAAGTTTTGGGATGCACCCTGCCTCTCCACAACTTGAAGGCAAGCATTCTGAACCCTGGCATAATATTTTTGTGTGTTGTTTGATATGGTTACAACACCACCTTGACATGGAGCATTCGTTATTTTATGTGACGATACGATCATACGCATGAGTGCATAATGGAGATTCTTTGCTGTTAGAAATGGATATGCTTGTGATAGTAATCATCTTTGTATGCCTTTCATGCCTACCGGAAGGAAGCCGGGAAAGTCTCTATCTTGGGTAGACACGAGCTTGTCTCTAGTTCCTCGTCAGGACGGTTGTGTCCGGTATGGCATGATGAGGTATGATGAGTGGTGATTCTGTCTGTTGGTTGAAATATATTTGTTATGTTGATCTTGCAGGAAATACTTCAACCTCTTGAGTCGACCATAGATCGAGTCTTTTTCTAGTAACCCCCATGCTTGTTTCGTACTGCCACTTGTCCCTGCCACAGGTAGGGAACGGTTCAGTAAGTTGTCAGCCCCTACCAAGCACACACCGTACAGAGAGGCCACGGTGGAAGATACCGGAGGCATCCGGTAGGCATGCCACCTGGTCCGGGGGCATGGGTGTTTCGGTTGTAGCCGAAGGGGTAGCTCCCCTAGTTTGCGTGCGGTCTAAATTTTGTGATCCCATGCTAAGTCGAGGTTGTAGCCTCCCCACTTAGATTTTTGCTTAATGGGTGTCGTGGGTGATTCCAGACACCGGTAAGTTAGGCTGGTGTGTGCGGTTAGGTGTGTTTTCAATTAAAAGACCGTAGACGGAATTAGTCCCGATGGACTAAAGAAATCCGTTACCCGTGGGTAAAGAGTACACCCTCTGCAGAGATTAAACATCTATTCGAATAGCCGTGTCCATGGTTAAGGACTACAGTCTGGGATGGGTCAAGTGTCGGTCTTAGTGTCAGTCTTCGGAGGAAAAACTGCTAAACCAGAACATTGATTATGGCCTGTGACATATGATGATGATGATTATTGTGGACTAGCCATTTACGTTGTTTGAATTATTGAGTATCCCTGGGACGGTTCTACCTCCTGGATATTCACTATGATTATTCTTATATAAGCCCTTTATGTGGTGTCGCTCAGACGCCCGACTGTGGCATGCTTGTTATTTAAATTATTTATAAGCCCTTTATGTGGTGTCGCTCAGACGCCCGACTATGGCATGCTCGTTATTTAAATTATTTATAAGCCCTTTATGTGGTGTCGCTCAGACGCCCGACTGTGGCATGCTTGTTATTTAAATTATTTATAAGCCCTTTATGTGGTGTCGCATAGACGCCCGACTGTGGCATGCTTGTTATTTCCTTTATTTATAAGCCCTTTATGTGGTGTCACTCAGACGCCCGACTGAGGCATGATTTATATTATTATCCTTTCGAGGCGTCGCTTCAGACACCCGATCGGTGCATTCTATTTCTACTCCTGTATTGCATATTCATGTTTTATATGAACAACCTGCATGCGTGCATCATAGATTTTTATTTCGTGACTGACGTTATGATCATAGAATATTTCGGAGCATGATTATCCCTTGTTATATTATACCAGTGTTCATAATGTTTGCGAGTACATTCAAAAGTACTCACTGGCTTGTCCCTGGCTATTGTCTTGGCCAGATTTCTTGCATGGAGAAGAGCATTGCGATGACAGCCCCGGAGCCCATGCAAAGGTGATAGCAGCCTCGCGAAGATAGGAGTTATCCTGGTCAGCTGTTCTTGTGGGAAATGGAGTCCCATAGATGCAGATGAACCTCAAACCGCTTCCGCCACCAACCACTAGAAACCAATTGTTGTACTCATAGGCCACAGTGGTCTTGTACTACATATCTTGTACTTTGCTTGGAATTTCTGTATCAAGTTGGTGCCTCATCAGCTAACAGTAATCCTGGGGCTGGTGAGCACAAGGGCCATTTCCTGGGAAATTAATATCCCGAAAAATTCAGTCCTGACACCCAACGTTGGCATGCACCGGGTCGACATAACGCCGACGTGAGGGTCCTGTTGGGAGCGGCCCAACCTTGTTGGCAAAGCTGACAAGGCTTCGAATGGTGGCCCTCCACTCGTCAAGCTTCTCCCCAGCGGGGGGGAGTCGAGGAGCAGTTGCACGTGCGCCAGCGCTTCCGCTGGCGTGGGCGGCGGTGAGAGCTGCGTAGACCGTGACGCACTCCGGCTTCTAACCAAGTCAGAAGGGGCTCTGTCACGGTCTCACGGTCGAACGCCACTACCGCCGGCATCCGAGCACGCTCGCCGGCTTGGTGCGTCCAGCGAGTGGCGCATAGGGATCTTCCCGCGGCGGTGCCCTGGGATTCCGGCATCGCGGTGTTGCTCATCGCGCGTGGCCTAGGAAGGCCGTGGCGCGGGTGCCAGCTGGGGTGCCGTAGAGGTTGCCGCGCTGCCTGTGGGTAGCACGGCCCCACCCCCGGACCCAGCGGCGTGTGGCCCGTCGTCTTGGGCCCGCACGATGTCGCTCGCCCCGCTCCGGGTGCCAGAGTGTCGTGGACGCTCACGGGTGGCGCCTCCGGCGCCATCCGTGGCCACCCCATCGCTCGCCCGCGCTAGTGCGGACGGGCCTACTCCGGGCGATCTGATCACCATCATCCCCTTCTTCTTGGGGGCCATCGTGATGATGAAGTCGAGGCGTCGGCGTCAAAACCGAATTCTCACAGCTCGCGCCCCCTACCTGGCTCGCCAAAGATGTCGGGGGATACGGCACCTATGGGACCACGAAGAATCCCTTTTGCTACGGTTGGCGGGCGCGGGGCTGTGGGAAGAGTAGGATTGGAAGAACAACGCAGGGGGATTATCCAGGTTCGGGCCGCATGCGATGCATAATACCCTACTCCTGCTGGTTTATGTTTGTCTGGTGTTCTTGGACTAGCTACAAGGCGTGCGGGGTCCAAAAAGTCCGAATCCTCTCTCAGTACGCCGTGGGCCTCCCTTTATAGACAAAGGGGCTGCCACAGTGGCACACAGGAGGTGGAAATCAATACAGTGGTCGAGTCTATCCTCTGGCACCGTAGCACAAACACATTTAATGCACTACCGACGTGCCCTTCTTGCTTTATTGGGGACGGCATGGAAGCTCGTCCCAGCTGTCGCCGCCTAGCCTGGCTTCGACGTGCGTCCGAGCTGACGAGGCGTGTGGCGCCACGCTGGCTGGCTGCCTGCTGAGTTGGTGCGGTGGCAGAGTCTTCACGAACATCTGCATGCCACCACGCAGGTGCTTGCTGAGTTGGCCTATAGCCGCACGTCGCCACGCAGGTGCTCGCCTAGTGGGTGGGCTGGCAGCTGCATGGGAACGGCGGTGGAGTCTTGGCGGATCTGGGCCTGGCTGCGGCCCCGCGGATGTCTCCGGCAAGAGTCTTGCCGGGGCCCCGGCAAGGGTCTTGCCGTGCCATCGTGGTCGTCCCCGGCAAGGGTCTTGCCGGGGGTTTCGTGTGTATCCCCGGCAAGGATCTTGCCGAGGATCGTCGTCTTCTGGTTATCATCTAGTCTTGTGTGCTTTTGGTCTTCACAAAGATATGCATGCCACCACGGAGGCGCGGCCCAAGATTTGGTTCCAATGTGGTTGAGGGCGTTTGGAACTCTCAGGCTCAAGGGTGGCAGCCCTGTTGGCGCCGGGCAAGGTGCCCCGGCAAGGTTCTTGCCGGCGCTGTGGAGGCCGCCCCGGCAAGGGCCTTGCCGGGGGAACTCACCTCGCCTTTCTTCTCTTCGTGTCTCTGGCTCGACGTTGCTTCGCCCGTCTTATGTCTTTGCTCCCACTGCCCCGCCAAACGTGACCATCGGTCCGTGACTACAACTGCCCGCGCACAAGTAAAGGGGTACAAATAGGACCCCCTACTTTTGTACACCGACACCTACGTTGTCCAGATAATATGACCCAGTCGTTGTGGAACTGTGTCTATCCTAGCATCCTGAGGCCAAATGAGCACTTCGGGCAGTATAATCTTAGTATGTTCCCTGCAGTAATGTCGGAGTAAATGGCCACGGGTAGCCTAACCGACTACCCATGGTTCTTCAAAAATTATCAGGCCATTTGACCCTTCAAGCATTCAAAGCTCTGGGCCGCCTTCCCCCAGTCGGCTACGCCAGAAGCCGACTCTCAGAAGGTGACCCAGCCTCGGCCACCTCCCCCAAGATAGCTACGAGATGGCCGACTCCCGGAAGCCGGCTGTAGAGAGTGCCGACTCCAAGAAGCCGGCCAAGACCGCACCCACCAATACTACACCCACATAATGGTGACAAGACGGGGTGTGGCCACAGTGCGGCCCGCTACCCCCGAAGCCCGAGGCAGGCATGGCCACAGGATGTCGTACGGGCCGGCCATCTCCCGTTTGGCTCGGCACTGTAGCCATGCTGGCCTCAATGTCATCCACGACAGGCGCCTGTACGGCCCCCGGGCGGCGGGCCCCTTTAGCCAGAGAGAGGCGCGAAGGCGGCCCGGCCTTCCCCAGTCGGCCAAGGGCGTAGCCGGCCCCTAGAAGCCGGCTACCCCCACCCTCGAAGCATGTGCCATATTAAGGAGACGAGACGAGGTAAGGCTACAGTGAGAGCCCTCGAGGCGGCACACTATAGCCACGCTTACCTCGACAAAGCCCTCGTCGTCAGGGACGAGGCTACAGTAAGCATCCGCCAACAAGACCCCTAGGCAGTGGGGCCGGCATGTCGACCAAGAGGCCGGCAGCCGGCGGGACCCACCAGTCGGCGGGCCCCAACGGCCGGCGGAGAAGCCGGCGAGCACAGACACTGACGACTGGGACCCGCACCCAGCCTGATTACAATTGTACCCCCGGGGGATAGGCCTATATAAACCCCCCGGGGCACCCATGCAAAGGGTTGGCTTCCTAGAGTTACACACACACACCATATAGAGAGGGAAGCGAGAGCTAGCCTTGCTCTTCTTCTCCCTTGAACCCGACAGCTCAAGGAGCATTTGTAGCTACTCGTTCTGATCTAGTGATCATGTGGAGACCCCGCAGAGCAGGACTAGGGGTGTTATCTCCACGGAGAGCCCCGAACCTGGGTAAGATTCGCCGGCGTGCATGTCTTCGCCTCGTCCCGTTTCCAGGCACCGGCGACGTCTTACTGGCTCCCACCATGATAAGCCACCCGTTGGCATATGTCGCACCTACCACCCGACATTTGGCGCCCACCGTGGGGCCAGGTACACCGTCGTCCGGAGACCTGTTCTGGACGGGAACCCTCTTCCTCCCCCGCGAGCGCAGCCAGCCTGCTGCGCCCGATGGCGTTTGCCTCGACGCGCTGCAAGGCGTCGATGACGCCTGCGCGGCGAGCTGCCTCGCCGATCTGCTCGGCGAGACTCGCATCTCCGACGAGCCCGCGTCCGATGCGGGCACGGACTACCCCGAGAGCCGCCTCGTCAGCCTCCTCGACCAGCTTCACGTCTCCAGCGAGCCTGCTGCAGACTTGGAGTCGGTCGGCTCCACCGACCCGATGCTTGTCAATTCCGACACGGCATCGCTCGACGCCCACCCCTCCGACTTGGTGGTCTTCGACGATCCTCTCCCTCGAGCTGACAGTGGCACAAGCGCTGTCACCGAAGTGTTGGTCATTAGCCACGTCGCCAACCCGGGCTAGAACGCCCACAACGCCCTGCAAGCGGCGATGCACGACCTATCCGTCCCCATCCCGGCCGACGCCGACGCCGAGACCCTGGAGGCACGCCGCCTCGCCCTCGTCGCGGAAGGCCAGAAGATAGCCTCGATGAGACGCCTCACCGAGGCACACCAGCGCGAAGTCGACCGCGCCGCCTTCGGTACGCCGCCGCCTAGCGGGCCGAGCCGAGCCGGCTTCGTCCAGAAGCGCGGCGCGGCTATCGCCAGCATGCTGGGGGCAGATCGCCCCGTCTATGCCACCCCGCTCAAGAATCTACGAGCCACCCAGGCGGCCGCTGAAGAGCTAAATGGGCTGGGAGCCGATGAGCTCCCCTACATGACAAGGCGGATCCAGCAACTGATCGACGCGGCTGCAGAACGGCATGAAGCCGGCGCCCGCGCTGATAGTCATCCCCCGCGCCGGGAGCATGCCACGACGTCCCGCTCGCCGACTGCGAGCGGCGCCCGCCAGAGGAAAGACAAGGAGCCGGCTGCTAGCCGCAGCCGGACTCGTATCACCATCGAGCGCGACGCGGAAGGCTGCCCTCGAGCGGTGGAGCGCCAAGGAAATCCGCCTCCTCCCCTGCCTCGAGGGGAGAGACGACCCTCCCCGCCGCCTGTCACGCATCCGACTCTTGGTGGCCGACTAGGCCGCCGAGAAGGAGTCGGCGAGAACGACGACCGCCACCGGATCGACCACCTTGCTCGATCCCTGGCGCTAGAAGAAGAAGACGATGTCGGCCCGCCATGCTTTGGCCCCCGCATCCGCGACGAGCCCTTCCCCAAAGGGTTCTCGCTCCCCAGAGACACGCCCAAGTACAACGGCTCTGTGAAGCCGGAAGATTGGCTCGTCGACTACTCCACTGCTATCAGCATAGCCAACGGCAATCGGCGCATGGCCGTGAAGTACGTCCCCCTCATGCTGCAAGGCACGGCGCGCACCTGGCTCAACAACCTCAAGCCCTACAACATCAACAGCTGGCTGGACTTCACGGAAGTCTTCGTCCGCAACTTCACCAGCACGTACAAGCGGTCTCCCAAGCCTCGCCAGCTCTCCCTGTGCGTCCAAAGGCCCAATGAGTCGACCCGCGACTACCTCACGCGGTGGGCCGAGCTCCGCAACTCCTGCGAGGGGGTGCACGAGGTTCAGGCCATCGAGTACTTCACCGCCGGGTGCCGAGAGGGCACCCTCCTCAAGCACCGACTCCTCTGCGACGAGCCGGCTACCCTCGACGAGCTGCTGATCATCGCGGACAAGTACACCACGGCCGACTCCTCGATGAAGACCGAGCTCCGAGTGGACGCCTCTGGGAAGGTGCTCGCTCCGGCTCCAAAGACGCCGGCTGGCGACTCCAATCGGCGCCCTTACCAGAACGATCACAAGCGCAAGGCCCCCGTGCCGCCTTCCACCAGTCCGCAGGTGGCCACGGTTGAAGATGAGCAGCCCAAAGAGCGGCCCGCCCCCAAGAAGAAGGGTGGCAGGCCGGCTTGGCAGCCGGCTTTCTCTTACAAGCAGACTCTTGACGCCCCCTGCAAGTTCCACAGCGGTGCGAAGCCGTCCAACCACACGACCCGAAAATGCCACTGGCTCACGCAAATCTCCAAGGGCGAAGGGTTGGTGCCGCCTCCGCCTCCCGGCCCGCCGCCTCCAGCCCCCCAGCAGCCGGCGGCTCGGCCGGCAGTCGGAGCCATTCAAGATGAGTTCCCTGAAGAGCACGCCGCCTACGTCGTCTTCACAAGCCAAGCCGAAGACAAGCGCAGTCGGCGCGGTCAGCATCAAGAGGTCAACGCGGTCGCCTCTAGCGCCCCCGAGTTCATGCACTGGTCCAAGAAGCCCATCAACTGGAGCCAGGCCGACCACCCAGAGGTGATGCCATCCCCTGGCTCCTATGCACTGGTCTTGGATGTCACCCTCGCAACGGAGAGGCGAGCTGCCCGATTCTCCCGCGTCCTGATAGATGGCGGAAGAAGTATCAATATACTGTACTGCGATACCATGGAGAAGCTGAACATCAAGGCGAAGCAGCTCATGCCGAGCCGGACCGTGTTCCATGGTATCGTCCCCGCCTTGTCGTGCTCCCCGATCGGCAAGATCAAGATGGATGTTCTCTTCGGAGACAAGGATCATTTTCACCGAGAAGTGATCTGGTTTGAGGTCGTGGATCTGGAGAGCCCCTACCATGCTTTGCTTGGCCGACCTGCTCTGGCCAAGTTCATGGTTGTGCCCCACTACGCCTACCTGAAGATGAAGATGCCGAGCTTGAAGGGGATCATCACCGTAGCCGGCGACTACAAAAAGTCCATCGAGTGTGCCATGGCCAGCAGCTGGCTAGCCGAGTCCCTCATAGTGGCGGAAGAGAAGAAGATGCTGGAGCGGGTTGTGGCCATGGCCGGCAAGTAGCCGGCCCTGTCCCCCAATCCCAAAGATTGCGATGCACGGGGCTCCTTCCAGCCAGCCAAAGAGACGAAGAAGATACCTCTGGACCCGAAGAATCCGGAAAGGTTTGCTGTCATTGGGGCAAACCTGGACAGTAAATAGGAAGGCGAGCTCGTCGACTTCCTCCATGAGAATCGAGACATTTTTGCATGGTCCCCAAAGGACATGCCGGGTGTCCCGAAGGATTTCGCCGAGCACAAATTGCACGTCCGAGTCGACACGAAGCCGGTCAAGCAGCCCCTTCGCCGACTGTCAGAAGAGAAGCGAAGAATCGTAGGAGAAGAGATAGCCCGGCTCCTTGCCACTGGCTTCATTATGGAAGTGTTTTTTCCAGAGTGGCTTGCCAACCCAGTCTTGGTATTGAAGAAGAACAACAAGTGGCGCATGTGTATAGACTACACCAGCCTCAACAAGGCCTGCCCCAAGGATCCGTTTGCTTTGCCACGAATTGACCAAGTGATAGACTCCACAGCCAGATGCGAGCTGTTGAGTTTTTTGGATGCCTACACAGGGTACCATCAGATCAAGTTGGACCCAGCAGACCGCCTGAAGGCTGCCTTCATCACACCATTTGGAGCTTTCTGTTACCTGACTATGACATTCGGCTTAAGGAATGCCAGTGCCACTTTTCAGCGTTGCATGCAGAAATGCCTCCTCAAGCAACTCGGAAGAAATGCCCACGTCTATGTAGACGACATTGTGGTGAAGACAGAGAAGCGCGGCACCCTGCTGGAAGACCTCAAAGAAACATTCGCCAACTTGCGCCAATTCCAAATCAAGCTCAACCCCGAGAAATGCGTATTCGGAGTACCAGCCGGCCAGTTGCTAGGCTTTCTGGTCTCCGAACGGGGCATCGAGTGCAACCCTGTGAAGATCAAGGCCATCGAGAGGATGGAGATTCCCACCAAATTGCGAGATGTGCAGAAGTTCACCGGATGCTTGGCCTCCCTAAACCGCTTTATCAGCCGGCTAGGAGAAAAGGCTCTCCCCCTGTACCGACTCATGAAGAAGTCCACTCACTTCGAGTGGAATGACCAAGCCGACCAAGCCTTCCATGAGCTGAAGAAGATGCTGACCACCCCACCTATCCTGGCGGCACCGATTGAGAAGGAGCCCATGCTCCTCTACATTGTCGCGACTAGCCGAGTGGTCAGTACAGTTGTCGTGGTCCAGCGCCCGGAAGAAGGCCGAGCCCAGCTAGTCCAGAGGCCGGTGTATTATCTAAGCGAAGTACTATCCAGTTCAAAGCAAAACTACCCGCACTACCAGAAGATGTGCTATGGGGTGTACTTCGCCGCCAAGAAGCTGAAGCCCTACTTCCAAGAGCATCCCATCATGGTCGTGTGCACCGCCCCGCTTGCCGAGATCATAGGCAGCCGGGATGCATCCGGCCGGGTGGTTAAATGGGCCATTGCATTGGCACCATACACAATCTTCTACCAGCCCCGAACCGCCATCAAGTCCCAAGCATTGGCCGACTTCCTCATCAACTGGGCTGAGACCCAGTACCTACCGCCGGCTCCCGACTCTACCCATTGGCGGATGCACTTCGACGGGTCCAAGATGCCCACCGGCTTGGGAGCCGGCATCGTCCTCACCTCTCCCAAAGGCGACAAACTCAGATATACGCTGCAAATCCACTTCGCCGCCTCCAACAATGTGGCCGAGTACGAGGCGCTCGTACATGGGCTCCAGCTAGCCAAAGAGCTCGGCATACGCCGGATCCTATGTTACGGCGACTCAGACTTGGTGGTCCAGCAGTCGTCTGGCGACTGGGATGCCAAGGACGCGAACATGGCGAGCTATCGATCCCTCGTCCAGCAGATCAGTGGGTACTTTGAAGGGTGCGACTTCCTTCACATGCCAAGGGCCGACAACGACCAAGCAGATGCCCTGGCACGGATCGGCTCCACCCGACAGGCTATACCGACCGGCGTCTCCCTCCAGCGCCTCCTCAAGCCATCCATCAAGCCGTCTCCAAAGTCGGACTCTATCTTCGTACCGCCTATCCCCGATGCAATCGGATCCGACTGGAGGAACCCCGCAGGCGGCACGGGGACTTCGACAACTGCCCCACCGACTGCCGTAGTCGCACCCGGCCCGGGGACTTCAGAACCCGGCCCGGGGACTGCAGCAGTCGGCCCGGGGACTGCAGCAACACAAGAAGCGGTGGCCGACTCCAATTTCACGCCACCCGACCCACCCACCCGCGTCATGGTGGCCGCACTAACAGAAGAGGAAGTCACAGCTCCGTCATGGGCCCAGCCCATCCTCAGATTCCTAGTCAGAAGAGAGCTGCCGGCTGATGAGATCTCAGCAAGACTAGTGCAACGACGAGCCGGAGCATATGCAGTAATCAACAGAGAGCTTGTCAAGCGCAGCGTCACTGGAGTCTTCCATCGTTGTGTCAAGCCAGAAAAAGGAGTGGCAATCCTCAAGGACATCCATCAAGGCGAATGCGGCCACCAGGCAGCCTCAAGATCACTTGTGGCCAAGGCTTTCCGCCATGGTTTCTTTTGGCCGACTGATTTGGAAGATGCCAAAGAGATAGTCAAGAGCTGCAGAGGATGCCAAGTTTTCAGTTCCAAGCAACACCTGCCAGCTTCTGCACTCAAGACCATTCCCCTCACCCGGCCCTTTTCCGTCTGGGGACTGGATATGGTGGGTCCTTTCAAGACAGCCCACGGCGGCTTGACACATCTGCTTGTCGCCGTGGACAAGTTCACAAAGTGGATCAAAGCGAAGCCAATCAAGAAGCTGAACGGGCCGACTGCCGTAACATTCATCACCGACATCACTACCCGGTACGGCGTACCGCACAGCATCATCACCGACAACGGCACAAACTTTGCCAAAGGAGCACTGGCACGTTTCTGCGCGACGCAGGGTATCCGACTGGACTTAGCGTCCGTTGCCCACCCGCAGTCAAACGGCCAGGTCGAGCGAGCAAATGGACTCATCCTCTCCGGCATCAAGCCCCGACAGGTTGTACCACTGGAGCGATCGGCCGGCTGCTGGTTCAATGAGCTGCCGGTTGTCCTTTGGAGTCTACGTACTACCCCCAACAAGTCAACCGGCTTCACTCCGTTCTTCCTTGTATATGGTGCCGAGGCTGTCATCCCAACCGACATCGAGTTCGACTCGCCTCGGGTCACCATGTACACGGAGGCGGAGGCCAAGGAAGCAAGAGAAGACGGCGTCGACCTACTAGAAGAAGGCTGGCTGTTAGCACTCAGCCGGTCCGCCATCTACCAGCAAGGGTTGCGCCGCTACCACAACCGCAAGGTCAAGCCAAGATCCTTCCAAGAGGGCGACCTTGTGCTTCGGCTGATCTAGCGAACAGCCGGCCAGCACAAGCTCTTGGCCCCTTGGGAAGGCCCCTTCGTCATCAGCAAGGCACTAGGCAACAACTCCTGCTACTTGATCGACGTGCAAAAACCAAGAGCACGCAAGAGGGATGACTCCGGCAAGGAGTCGGAGCGACCATGGAACGCGAACCTCCTGAGAAGATTTTACAGTTGAAAGCAGTATGTATCATGCTACCCTTTTGTATTAAGACGAAACAACAGGCCCCCCGAACAGTACTCGGGGACTGCCTTCATTTATCTATGAGTGACGAGTGTCATATCCATAAATGTATTATTACATTTGATTTCTTGTCTGGCACCGGGTTCGACTAGTCGGCCCGGGGACTGGCCGCCTTAAGCTATATTAAAAGTTCTACCTGAAGTCAGACAAGTAGTGTGCCGGCTCCCGAGTCCTCTCTTGTTGAAAGTCGCAGCTCGAAGAACTGACTGTCCGACTAGCAAGAGACAAGGCAGAAAGGACGCCCACACGAAAAACGGCTAAGGACTAATGAACTCATATAGCGAAAAGACGGCCACCAACCACGCTTGCCGGCTGTCAGAACAGCCGGCGGGCCGGCTTCCCAAACACTTAGCCATAATCCAACAAAGCTAGAGTACTTGCCCTCCCAATTGGCCAAGCACTTCTCCAGCCACAGATTGCAGAGCAACTGTCTGACTGGGGAGGCGACAACCAAGGGAGGACGGCAAAGGAAACAGTAGAAGGATGAAAAGCAAAGAACGAGGAAAAGCCAAACACATGCATAGTCATATACACATATAAAGCCCCCAACAGGCCGGCAATCGACATAGTTCGAATACACCCCAAGTGGGTGGAATTGTGTAAACTTAACAGAATATTGTTCCAAAAGTGACAAGACAGGAAAACAAAAGACAGCTGACTAGACTAAAAGCGCGGTGCGGGAGCCGGGTTGGTCGGTGGAGACGGCATCACCGGCTGAAGGAGTGGCCGGCTGGCGGGTCTCGGCTTGGTCACCACCGGTGGCAGGCGACGCACCCGCGCGTGACGTGGTGCTGGAGGCGCGGTCAGGCTGAGGCTGGCCGGCCACTCCACCATCCGGCCCGGCGTCTTCACCCTCCTCCTCCTCCTCTTCGCCCTCGTTGCTGGAGTCGATCTCCTCCGCTGAGTCTTTACCGTCTACCGGGTTCAGCCCGAACCACTCCTCCGGCTGGCAACACCGTTGTCATCTACCTCAGGGGCGAAGGCGCTGGTGTCGGTGTAGTCGGCGATCGCCGAAGCCCGCCGGATGATAGCCGGCCGCGCCGGCTCCAGCTCTGTGTCGGCCTTCTGCCGCCAGGTAGCTAGCTGATCCAGACTCAGGCCAGGATACCAGGCCTTGACGAACTCCAGCGCCCGCCTGGCGCCGGACCGAGCCGCCGAAGCCTTCCAGGCTTCAAAGCGGCCGACTGCCACCTCCAGCCAGTCGGCAGTCCGACTGGGGGTGCGGGGAACCACTTCGCCGGGCCAGAGGGCGGCCAATACCTGCGCCCCGGCACGTTGAAGCCGGCAGAGCAGTCGGTGAGCCGGCTGGAGATGGGCCTGGATCGCCAAGAGCTGCTCCTCCAGCGAACGGCCAGCGTTTGGTGCAATCTCGGCGCCAGCCTGCCTTCGTGCTTGGCGGCGGGCCTCGATGATTTGGTTGTCGGCGGTAGAGTAGCCAGGGAAGTACTCTGTGCAAGAAAGAAAGAGAAAGAAGAGAAAACACCAAGTCAGAAAACAAGCCAAAAGCGGCAGGCGGCAAGAAAGGACGAAGAAGCAGGCGGCTTACCATCAACCAAATCTTTGATCTGGCCATAGCCATTGATCAGCGTCTGCTTTGCTTCGGCCCAACCAGCCGCCTCTGTCTCGTACTCGGCCTGGAGGGAGGCTTCGCTGTCTTGCACCGCCTTCAGAGCCGCCTTGTGGCTCTCTTCCTGGTCGGCCAACCTCTTGGCCAGGCGGTCACGTTCCTGCACCAAGGCGGCAAACTCGGCCTCCTTGGCACGAAGGGCAGCTTGAGACCCTCCCAGCTGTGCCCTCAGGCTGGCGTTGGCCGCTGCAAGGACGGCAGAAAAAGAAGAAGCAATAAGAGGAAGTCGTCAAGGAAGATCCGAGCCGACTGCTCAGCAGTCGGCCCGAATCTCGGGGACTACACCCAGTGGGTGCGCTGACGCGCCCCCACGTGAGATAAAGGACGAAGCACTTACCCCGGCTCTCAGTTAGGTCGGCGGTTTTCTGGGTCAGCTCCCGAGCCTAGGAGTTGAAGGCAGCTACACGAAGATTGTGGTAATCCTGCAAGACAGGCAGAAGAACAAAGTAAGAGCAAGAATAGCAAAGCTAGATCCACTAAGAAGTTCCAAGCCGCCTGCTCAGCAGCCGGCTCGGAACTCGGGGACTACACCCAGTGAGTGCGCTGATGCGCCCCCACGGAAGAGACCAAGATCAAAAAGAAGCAAGATAAGAAGACTAACCCGGATGGCCGCCCGCCTCGCAAGGAACTCGTCGTTGTATCGCCTCAGCGCCGTAGCCTAGGCCTGGAGCCGAGTCCGGACGTCCTGCACGGCCACATTCATCACGGCCGTCCCTCCGCCCGGCGTCCACCCCGAGGTGGCGCTGGCCACCTCCACATCCTGGGCCGACGAGCTGGAGCCCGCGGCCGGCTGCGGCTCCGACGCAGCCTCCCCCGCGCGACGGCTCAGCGGCGTCCGGACCGCCAGCTCAGTCCTCGCGGCCGGCTCGCCCCCCGCCGACTGCGCAGGCGGCAGATCAGGCCGGCCGCCTTGAGCCACCCTAGTCGGCGGGGTCGGTACCGCCGCTCTCTCCAGGATGACGACGTCGTCATCCCTCTCCAGCCCCGGCTGGTTACCGCCGGCTTCTTCTGGCGGGGTCTCCGGAGCCCCAGGCGCCGCAACGTGCAGTAGGGTGACCAACAAGGCCCCCTCCGCCATCGCCGCAGCCGCAGCCTCTGCTTGGGCCTTGGCTGCGGCGTCAGCGCGCGCCTTCGCCGCCTCCTCCTCCTGCGCCGCCTTGGCGGCGGCCGCCCTCAATGCCTCCGCCTCCCGCTCCTCTCGCACCTCCCGCGCGTTCCGCTCCGTCGCCGCCTGAAGATCAGCACGGGGGTCCACGCGGCGAGTAGTGCTCCCGGATCCTCCCGGCGACCCAACGACGGAGGCGGCAGCAGCCCGCTCGAGCGACAATGGAGCTCTGGTTATTTGGAAAAAAGACAAGGATTCAGGAGCTACCAGAGAAAAGAAAGGAGAATGCACGAAGGAGAGTATGCTTACACCGACACCGTCTGCGGCTCCGGCGTAATCTCCTTCGCCGGCGCGAGACGGACCTCCACCTTGTCTGCGCCGGGCAGCTGCCGCGTCTTGCGGAGGAATTCGACGTGATCCTCATGGACGTTGGAGCCGTCCCAATCCCCGCCGTGCTGCATCGTGGCGTGGGGCTGGCGAGAACGAGCGCGGCGGCGGAGGATCGAGTGGTGGAACAGCGCGGCGGCGAGGCGCTGTTGCAAGAAAGGGCAGGAGGAAGAAGATGGTGGAAAGAGGAGGGGCGTGCGAGAGCCTGCCGCTCTTCCCCTCCCCCTACTTATAGCTTCGCACGGTGAAGCCGGGGAGGCAGGGCGTGGGGTGAGACGTGGGATTAACTGCACCCACTCCCCCCACACCTCGCGATTATTACGCCCTAAAAGCGTGCCGAAACCGCCGCAGGAAGACGTGCGGGCGGCTTCGGGCCACAGAGAATCCACGCCTGGGCCCGGGCATGGGCGTGGCGGGCCCCCAACCTGTGGAGATGTCCCATCGCGCGTGTGGGCTGGCAGGCTTTTTAGCCAGGGGATGCCACGTGGTTCGCAGGCGGCAAGTGGCCGGCCCGTGGCCCGGTGCGCGCGCTGGCCAGCTCCCGCCCTCCAACTCCAAAAAAAATTTCGCCGAGACGGCGCCCCCAACCAAAGTCGGCTCCCAGCCGCCGGCTCATCAAGATAGGAAGCTGATCGAGCTTCTCGACTCCCATCCAACCTCGAAGCCCAATCAGCTTCGGGGACTACTGTCGGAGTAAATGGCCACGGGTAGCCTAACCGACTACCCATGGTTCTTGAAAAATTATCAGGCCATTTGACCCTTCAAGCATTCAAAGCTCTGGGCCGCCTTCCCCCGGTCGGCTCCCCTAGAAGCCGACTCTCAGAAGGTGACCCAGCCTCGGCCACCTCCCCCAAGATAGCTACGAGATGGCCGACTCCCGAAAGCCGGCTGTAGAGAGTGCCGACTCCAAGAAGCCGGCCAAGACCGCACCCACCAATACTACGCCAACGTAATGGTGACAAGACGGGGTGTGGCCACAGTGCGGCCCACTACCCCCAAAGCCCGAGGCAGGCATGGCCACAGGACGCCGTACGGGCCGGCCATCTCCCGTTTGGCTCGGCACTGTAGCCATGCTGGCCTCAACGTCATCCACGACAGGCGCCTGTACGGCCACCGGGCGGCGGGCCCCTTTAGCCAGAGAGAGGCGCGAAGGCGGCCCGGCCTCCCCCAGTCGGCCAAGGGCGTAGCCGGCCCCCAGAAGCCGGCTACCCCCTCCCTCGAAGCATGTGCCACATTAAGGAGACAAGACGAGGTAAGGCTACAGTGAGAGCCCTCGAGGCGGCACACTGTAGCCACGCTTACCTCGACAAAGCCCTCGTCATCAGGGACGAGGCTACAGTAAGCAGCCACCGACAAGACCCCTAGGCAGTGGGGCTGGCATGTCGACCAAGAGGCCGGCAGCCGGCGGGACCCACCAGTCGGCGGGCCCCAACGGCCGGCGGAGAAGCCGGCGAGCACATACACTGATGAATGGGACCCGCGCCCAGCCGGATTACAATTGTACCCCCGGGGGTAGGCCTATATAAACCCCCCGGGGCACCCATGCAAAGGGTTGGCTTCCTAGAGTTACACACACACCATATAGAGAGGGAAGCGAGAGCTAGCCTTGCTCTTCTTCTCCCTTGAACCCGACAGCTCAAGGAGCATTTGTAGCTACTCGTTCTGATCTAGTGATCATGCGGAGACCCCGCAGAGCAGGACTAGGGGTGTTATCTCCACGGAGAGCCCCGAACCTGGGTAAGATTCGCCGGCGTGCATGTCTTCGCCTCATCCCGTTTCCAGGCACCGGCGACGTCTTACTGGCTCCCACCATGATAAGCCACCCGTTGGCATATGTCGCACCTACCACCCGACAAGTAACGTTTATCTCAATTCACCTGATATGTAATTCATACCACCTGGCAACTTGCAAGTGCCGGCGCTTTTGGTTTGCTTGTAATGCATATTTCTTTCAACTCTTGCGGATTATCTACATACCCTGCTCACCGCAACATTTCGTAAAGGAAGACAAAGAACTGAAACATGGCGGCAGCTCATTCCAGATAGAGCAGCTAGCCTGAAACTCATTTATGTGTGTTTGCACGTCTTGAACGCATCCATACCAATCATCTTGCTACTAAGACTAAGAGTGCGCTGCAGGGGTCTTGAAGGCTGCTTTGCTCATGAAGCTGAATACACTGTGCCATTTGAGTTCCATTTTATTCTCCACGAGGAAATCTGGATCGTGGGTATATATTCTTGTTGGGTATATAGTCATTTTTTGTTGACGAAATTCAAATGAGAATACAACTAGCCTAAGAAAGTAGTAGTAGGAAAGCCATTTATAAGTTTTAGTAGCTGCATCATGTCACTAACAGATCCACCTCTTAATTCACTTCCATCCAAACCAAACCCTATCAAAGCATACTTTCATCCGTACCAAACCGTATCAAAACTTACTTCCATCCATACTAAACCCTATCAAAACTTACTTCCATCCATACCAAATCTGATGGGTGGCGATGGACACGCGCAGGAGGACGACGCTGTCTGGCGTCGTGGTGGTGTCGATGGCAGAGAGGCCTGGAAAGTTCAATACTGTTAGAATAAATCCGAGGCGCTCCGTTGATCTACCGAGGACCAAGCAATCACATGAGCACGACACCGAGACTTGTTAACGAGGTTCACCGATATGGCTACATCCCCGGGGCCTGACTACGGGCGCTCCTCCCCATGACACCATCACAATACCGCACACCGACCACCCGGGCGCCGGCACACGCCGCCGGCTCCCCCTGCGTACCTGTGCTATTATGTTGGCATAGGTTACATCATGTGTCTACCCCCGCTATATATGAGAGGCCTAGGATACAAGTGTCCTATTATGACACAACTCCTACCCTGTCTACACACAGTCCAAATCCAAGTACAGCTCTAACGTACCTTGTACAGTAATATTCGACACAATTCTAATAAACTCCACCTTGGCGAATATTCTTCACCACCTTGGATTCATCCATGCGTCGAACCTTCATGTACATTGGACTTGAGAGACACCATGAGCTCCACTGCTACTCCCAGACTCCATGTGACTACACCTGCAACTTTAGTCCCTTCTCGTTTTCTTCACAGTCCACACCCGAGCAAAATTAAGTTCCTCATTACTCTACTTTGTGCTCTCAACTTCTGGAGAATCCGTTCAACGCCATCACACACCGACAACTGTCTGCGTGAAATTGAACAACTCGCATATTGGACGCCACATATAAAAGTTACCTGAACTCAACGTCACCGCTCTTTCTTGACTGCTTGTCTGAAACTTGAAGGAATTTCACTGTCACCCTGTGTCACCCTGAGACAAATTCGCAGTTGTATCATCCTTTTCTCGGATAGTTTCTGACATGTCCCACGGCTATAGCACTCCGCCTCCTTTTGTACTTGTCATCCGCACTTTGCCAAGTGCACTGAACACCACAGAATATACGACGTTGTACTCTCTCAGCTTTTGATAATTTCAGACTTTCCGCCACTTTCTCAGATTCTTCATGGTCAACTCATGTCCATCAACTAGCACCGCTAGACCCAGTCACCAACTTGAATCTGGTACTCGTCAACACTGCTTCAGCACCCCCTGCACAATTTGTCTGACCACCTGTCTGACCACCAGTGCCTTGGCCTGTCGCTGTGTCCCGTGCTTACCGCACGCCTCGTCGCTATCACCGCGCCGAGCCTCTGTTGTCCTGGTCGAGTCTCTAGGGCCGCGAACCCACACCACTCAAACCCCTACTACAGAGAACCACCGATCATCACCGATCGATGCCGAGTATCACGTCTCCATCAGACCACTAGGCCGTAGTCCGATCCACGTGTCTCTCGCTTTACCTGCTGAAATAGGATGCAATTCTCCATGCACTTACGCCGTAGCCCCTCCATCAACATGGAGTGAAGTCGTCCATCAGACTCCAGCTCTACCTTCAACATGACTCCATGTAGCTACGCCATGCTACCCCGCGCCACGTCGACTTCAAGCTCTCTCATGTGTACACTGCCTTGAATCAACCCTACGCCATAGTCTTGTCGTAGCTGCCCTCAGGCCTGCACCACGTATTTCCACGCCCCAGAAATCGGCCACCATCAGCATCACGCTCCTATGTCGTTGTCGCTGAAATCACAACCGTCTTCTGATTTGATCGACATCCCCGTCGATCCGCCAGACAGTCCATTACGACCCAGCCAAAATTATCCGACTGCAACCATGCTCCACCGTGCATCGTGTCCGCCTCCGCACATCTCCGTGCATTGCCTTGACGCCCTGTGTATGCATGATCCTTGGCACGACACACTCCAGACTCCTCTGAGCCTTATAGGCGCGTCGCACATCACCGGCCTTGTTCCCCCTTTATCTGCCATGTCAAACAACAACACCTTCAACCATCATGCCTTCTTCTCAGCGTACCATGCAAAGAACACGAGAAGCAGTCCCCTTTTAGTCTTCTCATACATGTATAGCAGCAAGCTCAAGCGACTCTTTTTTACTATCTTCTTGTACTTTAGTTTTTCATCACTAGTAGAAAAAGAGGCTTCCATACGCCCCCATTAGTCCCTAAAATAATCGAACCGCGACCAAAGGGGTCTCTAGTCGCGGTTCGGGAGGAGACCCGCGACCAACTATCTGGGCCCAGCGCGCTCGGTCGACAGCTGGCGGACGGGAGGGGCTTTAGTCCCGGTTGGCCTGGCCAACCAGGACTAAAGGTCCTCAGGCTGGCCCGAAGGCCTTTAGTCGCGGTTCGTGACACGAACCGCGACTAAAGGCTCTTCCCGCGCAGGAACGAAAACGGCGCGAAAGAACCTTTAGTCGCGGGTCGTGACACCAACCGCGACTAAAGGTACCCCTTTAGTCCCGGTTGGGGACACCAACCGCGACTAAAGGGTACCTTTAGTCGCGGGTCGTGACACCAACCGCGACTAAAGGTACCCCTTTAGTCCCGGTTGGGGACACCAACCGCGACTAAAGGGTACCTTTAGTCGCGGTTTGTGTCCCCAACCGGGACTAAAGGCTTGCCCTATATATTCTCCGCGGCCCTCGTCTTCTCCGCGCTAACCACCAAACGCATCCGGCCTGGACCTCGTCTTCTCCGCGGCGCCGCCCTCGTCTTCTCCGTGCCGCCGCCCTCGTCTTCTCCGCGCCGCCCTCGTCTCCGGTAGGTGCCCGCCGCCGCCTGCCGTCCTCCTCGCGTGCCTAGAAGAAGAGGGGACCGCTGCCGTCGTCTTCTCGCCCGCCTTCTCGCCCGCCACCGCCTGCCGTCCTCCTCAAACAAAAACTTCTATGCAAATTAGTGCTCAATAAAAAACTGAAAAGGAAAAAGAAAAGGAAAGAGAGAGCAAAGAGGAAAAAGAAAAGGAAAAAGAAAAGGAAATTTATTTGGGAATAATTGTATAAATCATTAAATTTGAGCGGCGGTGGAGGAAAAAGAAAAGGAAAAACAAAATACTTGGCAGTGCTCAAACAAAAACTTCTATGCAAATTAGTGCTCAATAAAAAACTGAAAAGGAAAAAGAAAAGGAAAGAGAGAGCAGAGAGGAAAAGAAAAGGAAAAAGAAAAGGAAATTTATTTGGGAATAATTGTATAAATTTGACCAAAAAACATCAATTTTATTTTTTAATAGCTCTTAATCATTCAACCATCGCTGCTCCTCCTCTATGTCCCCTTAATCTTATTTTTTAATTCCTTTATACTTAATTTATTTTTACTACATGCAGGAGTGACATATGGCGGACGATAGAGCCGAGCCGCTTAGGGATCCGGAGGCTGAACGTTATTTAATGGGCATCATAAACAACGAGATTCCTTATGTGCCGGGCTCAGAATATGAGCAAGAAGAGGATGTAGTCTCTTCTTTTCTGAACCTTGACGGTGGAACAGACATTGTCGATGATCAAGAAGGTGAAGGAACGGACATTGTCGACGGAGGTCAACCGTCAACAAACGACGATCTCGAATTGCAAGTAGCAACCACCTCCGACGAGGTATATATATACATTGAGCCTCTCGTGATACAAACTTACTGAAATGTGAATACATATCTATTAACGCGCGCGACTCTCTTTCTTTTTTTAGCCCTCGGCCGGATCGAGTACGACAAAGCGTGGCAAATCCAAGGCGATGAAAACAGGAGAAACATATACCATTGATTTTGTCAGTGAAACCGGCAAGCCCCTACAGCACACCTCAAAGTTTATCAACCAATGCGGAGTCGTTGTTAGAGACAACGTCCGATCACCGTCCAGGAATGGAAGGAGCCAAAGAAGGCACGTCTTGGTTTCAGTTTTGTCGACAAGAGAACGAAAAAGGATTGCTGGAGAAAGCTTATGGAACATTTCATTCTACCTCCGAAATACAACAAAGTCGATGAATTCGGTAACGAGGTTCCGGGTGGACGTGAGAGGAGGAGGCTAGTTAAAGAGTTCGCTCTTCAGAAGATGGCCGAAGCATTCCGGAACTTCAAGAAAAATTTAACCCGTGACTATGTCAACAAGGGCAAGACTCCGGATTTCAATGGACAACATGAGAAACTGAAAGATGATTGGCCAGAATTTGTGAGGCAAAAGAAATCGGAGCATTTCAAGGAAATATCGAAAAAAATAAGGATAATGCGAGTAAGAAAAAGTTCCATCATATTATGGGGCCAGGAGGATACCGCCTTTCGGAGCCTAAGTGGCAGAAGATGGAGGAGGACCTGAGGGTGCGAGGAATCCCTCTAGGTACAGAGGGATGGGACCCAAGGGCCAAAAGCTGGTGGTACGGGCATGGGGGATCGCTAGACCCGGAGACAGGGGTGTGTGTTCACCGGAAGAAAAAGTTTGCTCCCACCCAAGCCCTTATTGACGCAATGACCCAAGCTCAAGAGGGCTTGATCAAGTTCAACAGAGAGAAAGACGCACTGACAACAGCCCTCGGGAATGATGAACAAGGAGGACGTGTACAAGGCAAAGGCAGAATTCCGTGGAAAGTAGGGTTTTCCCAGGACAATGACCCGTACTATTACAGAAGCCGTAAGAGAAAGACGGACCGGGATGCAGATCTTTTGGCGAAGTTTGCATCGGAACTCCATGAGTTGAAGCAGACCGTGCATGAACTAGTAAAAGAAAAATCGGCTGCAGGGCCGCATGAAGATCATGAAGCGGATCGCGGAAGCCAGCAGCGGAGAAGCAGCGTGGCTTCCACGGATGCCCCGCCTGGTGCTAATGCACCGACGATCGAGATTCGTGCACCGGAGCCTCACTACCCCGTGGATGATGTAAAGGAGATGAAAGAATGTGATCTGCATTATCCCGTGGGGAACGTTTCCACGAAGCTAGCCACCGGCAGTGCTTTACCCTGTACACCTGGAGCACTCCACCACAACAACCCTATTGCATATGGCTATGCTTGTGTCACGGTGGAAGACATAGTCCAAGAGTTTGAGGACCTGGAGATTGACAAAGCTACACCCGAAGGGGAGAGAAGACTTGGAGATGTCAAGCGCCAGATCATTCTATGGAAAAAGAAGTACATAGTGTTTCCAGGCGAGGCGCCAAGGCTAACAAGTCCACCCCCCTCCGATGGTGGTGGTGGTGGTGGTGGTGGCGGTGGCGGTGGTCGTGGTGGTTCACCTACACCTCCTTCACGCCATTCGACGCCGTCCCCCGATCCACAACCTCCGGCGGGTAAGCAGCCGTCCTCCTCCGGCGGGTACGACGCCCCCCAATCCTCCTCTGGCGGGTACGACGCCCCCCAATCCACCTTCGGCGAAGAAGCAGAAGCAGGCGGACAGCAAGGAAACCCGCTCCTGGACTATTAACCCGGACCCTTATGTACCTAAGGCCACAAGGGTACCGGAGCCATCACTGAAGCCTCTCCTCCCAAGGCCTTGGGAACTTAGTGAAGCTGAAACCAAATTGGCCGCGTCTGCTCATTATGAGAAATGGAAGGCGGATACGAAGGCGATAAAAGAGCCTGAGCCCAAGCAAGTATTCACTGAGAAGCAAAAGAAGTGGGCTAAGGATTTTTTGACGACACCGTCCCAAGCCGAGCTGAATATGCCTGACGACTATGGACATGAACTTCGTAGGCAAGCAAAAATATTGAAGGAGGAGAAAGAAGAAAGTAAAAAAAGCGGGAAACAAGTTGACCAGCTCGGGATGCACAATAAACAATCGATCCCCCCGCTCATAGTGAAAGCCGGTCCGGAAGAGGACCCCGAGATCATAGCAGCTGCGGCAGCACTTGGATTGACTGTAGCGAGTGCCATGAAACAAGCGTCCGAGATGGGTTTGACTCTTCGTGCCTCGTTAGGCCTTGAGGATGCGTCAGTATGTGAGATAGCATTACAATATGTGCGGAATGGGCCTCTCGTCGAGCCTGCGCGGGAAAAGAGTCTACCACCACAAATGCGAAATCTGCTACGTTGGTACAAGCAATTCATAACATGGGCCGACAAAGAATATGTTTATGCGGATGTTACAGAGGAGCATCACACCAAACGGTACTCTGTACAAGTTCATATGAGTGAATTGTTCCAGCTGTTCAATCTGCGCGAGCTCGACAAATCTATCCTGAGTTGCTACGTTCTGTAAGTGATTTATTTCTACCTCATCTCGTTCTTCATTGCCTGCACTATATATATATATTGTCCTAACTATATTGTTGCGTACGCTATTATGCAGATTGAAGATTTGGGAATGCAAAATAAGAAACATCCATGATGTTGGGTTCATTGACCCACATATCGTTAATGGACATGTGTTACAAAATCACCCCGAAGACGTGGAGAAAGACTTGTACAAGTTTCTTAGAAAGCATCAACTCAAAAGTCATATTCTATTTCCTTACCATTTTGGGTGAGTGTTTCTCTCTTGTGCCCATTCTCTTTTGTTTACTCCATGCATGGTATGTCTAATCGATGAGTTATGCATGACTGTGCATGTAACGTGTCCGCAGGTTCCACTGGATTCTGCTAAATATTGAACTTCACACCTCCAGAGTTCTAATCATGGACTCTATGGATTCGGATTCCAAAGCGTTGGGCCGACATGAGAAAAATGCTGC
Source organism: Triticum aestivum (assembly GCF_018294505.1). Taxonomy (NCBI): domain Eukaryota; kingdom Viridiplantae; phylum Streptophyta; class Magnoliopsida; order Poales; family Poaceae; genus Triticum; species Triticum aestivum. The sequence goes on along the minus strand of NC_057802.1, from coordinate 511,294,321 downwards.
AAAAGTAATTATTTTCAATCATTTGAGCTCTATATCGATCGGTCTCTTTCGTTCATTTCCTAATATCAAGTAACTAATAACTCCCTTGTTCATTTAATTTTCTTTGCCCTGTAGGGTTTGGAGACGGTTCTCAGAAGAAATTGTCGGTGAATTCAAACATGAGCTAGATTTTAGAAGGTTAGTTAATGTGGATAAGCAGCCACCGGGGACCAATCTATGTGGATACTATGTTTGTGAGAACATCCGGAGACACACCTCTGAGCGGAAGGCATCGGATAGCGTGTGGAAGGCGACGGATAACTTGCGGAGGAGGCTTAGTCCAGAAGCTCGCTTCCGACCAATTCAAGATGAATTAGCAGGATTTTTCATGAGGGAAGTCATCAATCCTAAAGGAGAACACTATACCGAGGACGAAGAAATTTATATGCATACCCGAGATTGAAACTTGTTCGAAGTTGTATATGGTCATCCATCCTAATTGTGTATGGAAACTTGTTCGAAGTTGTATATGGTCACCCGAGATTGAATATATATTATATATTCCTCTTGAATTCTTCTTGTTTGAAATTTCATATGCATGTATATAGTAGCGTAGAATATGTGTACTGAAACTTCATCAAAATTAAAATAAAACACAAAATAAAATATAAAGAAATAAAACACTACAAATTAAAAAGAAACCAGGTTTAGGGGGGCTAAAACCCTAAACCTGCGGAGGAGGCCTTTAGTCCCGGTTAGCCACGAGAACCGGGACTAAAGGTCCTCCGCCCCGACGGACTCCTGGCGCCCACGTGGACGGGTCTTTAGTCACGGTTCGTAAGAGGCGCGACTAAAAGGGGGGGGGGCCTTTAGTCGCGCATATTTAGTCCCGGTTGCACAGCCGGGATTAATGGCCTTTGCGAACAGGGACTAAAGGCCTATTTTCTACTAGTGCATGCTATAGATCAACCTGATGGTAATCGGAACTCTCATGTTCTAATGCGTTGTAGCAGAGCGAACCAACCTGTGGTTGGATCGTTAGTGGGACTGTGGTATCCCCAACCTATCAGGATTCAAATCCTGGTGCTCGCATGTATTTTTGGATTTATTTCAGGATTTCCGGCGATGCGCATTCAGTAGGAGGAGACGTTTCCGTCGACGACGAAGTGTCTACGGTGACTTCACAAATTTCAAGATGATATGCCGGCTCAGTCTTTCGAAACTGCTCATAGGGATAGGGTGTGCGTGTGTCCATTCATAGGGTTGAGTGTATGCGCGTGTATATGAGCGCTTGTGTTTGCATTAATGTTAAAAAAAACACGCTGTAGCAGCTCCCTTCGGAAACGAATCCAGCTTTTGTCCAAACAAATCTCATGTCTTGCACGTTTCGGCTTAGCACCACACGTACTCTGGCAACCTTGCTACGCGGCTGCCTGCCTGCCTGTGCACTCCGCACGCACCATCCTGCCATCTAGGGCAGGCCTGACACGGCCCGCTCGGCCAGCCTCGCCTCGGCTAGCCCATCACAGCCCATCACCCAAGCACCACGTGGGCCTTGCAGCTTTCATACTGGACAAGGCCACATCGGTCTTCCCTTACCGCCGCCCTCACGCACGCGCTCGGGACCTGCTGCCCGCGAGGCACACCTCTGCGTACACGTCGCCGCCGCTGAACTGTGTCCGATCTAGCCTCGATCGCGTCCCGTCGGCTTGCTCAAGTACGCCACCCGGACCGACGCCCGTTTCGCTGGACCACACCGCACCAACTACAGGCTCGTCTCCAATCTCGCCGAAACACGACGATCCGATCTGAATCCGCCACCGCGCCTTCGGATCAATCTGCTGCTCGCACGTTACGCCGCCGCTTCCGATTACTTCTGACACAAACAGAACTCCCGTCGTTTTCTTTCCCGGTCGCACTGGCGACCATCGATCAATTCGACGAATTCTGCTCCACCTCTAGATCAATAGCCGCAACCTCAAATCAAACCTTGCTCATGATATCACTTGTTAGAATAAATCCAAGGTGCTCCGTTGATCTACCGAGGACCAAGCAATCACACAAGCACGACACCGAGATTTGTTAACAAGATTCACCGATATGGCTATATCCCCGGGGTCTGACTACGGGTGCTCCTCTCCATGACACCGTCACAATACCACACATCAGCCACCCGGGCGTCGACACACGCCGCCGGCTCCCCCTGCGTACCTGTGCTATTATGTTGGCATATGTTACATTATGTGTCTACCCCCGCTATATATGAGGGGTATAGGATACAAGTGTACTATTATATATGGACACAACTCATACCCTGTCTACACATAGTCAAAATCCAAGTCCAACTATAACCTACCTTGTACAATAATACTCGACACAATTCTAACAGATACGTCAGTATCTGATCTGAGGATGGGATTGATGGATGAAGTGACGGCCCTTGCAGCGTGTGCATGTGGTGCCCACTGAAAATGCGCCGGGCCGGTGTGTAACCAAGTCCAAGTATTATGGCTTGGATGGGGCATCCGACATTAGATGTTAGGTGTTGGTGCGATGTCTGTTTGGTATTAAGCTCGGACATTCGGCACTCCTTCATCACGGGGATAGGAGTAGCGACAGGTGTTGCTAAGATGGTGGCTTCAGGCTTACTGATGTATTAACTTGTAAGGGCTTTGTGAATAATTGATAAAACTAGCAAAGTGGCCCGCTCGATGCGCGGGTTAGAATTTGTAATGATTCATAGTGAGAATATATTGTTTGGCGGGCAACATCTCATCTGAAACTTAAAAATCTCACAGGAGTTTTAATATTCTCCAAGAATAAAATATGTTGGTAACATGGTGTGCGCATTATGGTCATCATCCTAAAAATCATATAGGATAATCGAAATAATAATGCTTGTGAAAATTCAGATTTATTTAGTTATTGTTTTGATATTCATAGGAAAATAATTTACATATAATTGTGAAGGTGTATCAATTTGTGGATGTTTAGAAACTAAGAATTTATCTGTTGATTTGCTTGGGTGCAATCATATTACATACAACATGTTTAGTAATTAAATATGAAATACAAAGAACTATGGGTTTGATCCTGAATATTTTTTTAGAAAATTTAATTTATCCCTTTCCTTGTTGAATGTCACCTTCCTTTTCTATAAAATACTGGATTGTATTATTTTTGGAAAAAAATAACATATTGAGAATCATTTTAAGTGAGAATTTTCTATGCAATTTTACATTGGTACAAATGCCAAAAACTTTGGATCACTTTTTCGTGAGAATTTTGAGCATACCAATTTTTTTGTTAAATTGTTCTTCAATGTGTATTACATGATGTCGTGATCATATAGACACACGATGTTCTGTTAACAATGGTGATGATTGTCTTATTTTATAACAGGCTATGTGAAATATATAGGAGTAATCAATAATATACTCTCATGGGAATAATGGTTGTAAAATCAAATGATATCTTTCATTAGAGAAGAACCTGGCCTTCTTATAATCTATTGTTGTGATTCAAAAATGAAGGTCATTCCTTTTCTGCAAAGTAATAATTTTGTTTAATTTATTCAAACTTTTGTTTAATGATGAACATCCATAAAATGTTGTCATGAACACTGAATTAGTGAACTATATGTGGTGGAGGCCACGTATATTGTGATAAATAGCTTTCTACCAATGAGCTCCAGACGAAATACAGTTCAGTTGAGTCACAAGAATGTTCATAGCTAGTTCCAAATTCTGGACTCTAGTGTGCTCTCAGGAATTGAAACCTAAAAATATATAGAAAACATGAATAAATGTGAAGGGGCAAATTGCTAGACATCTAGACCCAACACGAAACTTTACACTTAGATTATACATAAAAGAGAAATCATAGAGAAGACAATAGAAATGCAGGTGAGACAATTTACTACTGATAGTTTGATGCCCCTTGATACCATCTAAAAGTATAGAAGATATGTTTTGTCATAACCACATGCTTCAGAAGCAAAATAATTTAACTTCTAGCAACATTGGTAGAGATAAATACTAAATTACATAATTCAGAGGTAGAAACTGAATTTTTAGTCACACTCCAGGTTGCTAGGGGGGGGGGGGGGTCTCTTGTTTTGCTTGACCATATGCAATATTTGATAAGAAATCAGTTGAACGTAGCGGGATCACCATCACGTGGATTTATTTGCATCTCTCCGATGCAGAGGCCGGGGGATGACCTCCTTTTTAAAAAAAAACGTGGATTTATTTGCAAGAAGGTTAACTTAACTTTGTACTTGATTGCCGAGGCTCACCATCATTGGTCTTCCACAACATATTTCTCTGTAAAAAGGATGTCACATACACTATGTACTTGCTTGTCGAGGAGCACTGGCATCGGTCTTCTCTGACCGCTACATCTCATCAAATCACATTTGCATGCTTTACTCCTAAGTAATCGGCAACTACCCTTTTGGCTCTTGTTGTTATTTCTGCTCGTGCAACGGCAAAGCAATGTGAAGAAGGTGTGCACATAGTTACCAAGAGGATTCCTGAGAATGGCTATGAGATAATATTCACCATTAAGATGAACATTACCTCTTGTTCGCCAGTTTTATCTCTGGATGGGTCGCATGATCCTCTATCTCGGGTTCAACAACCGAGGCCAGTCGCCGATGCTGTATAGAACTTAGACATACTAATTCAACTTGATCTTTTAGACACCCGGCTGTGTGCCAAATATGATAATGATTTTCCGGTTAATACCAACACCTTATAGTGATATTTTGCTCTAAAAATTGTAATCCTTCCGGTTCTAAAAATTTGCCACATTGGGAGTCAATTTAGTTCATAGCTGCAAAATCAAGCCAGAAGTGCCATCTTCCGTCAGCTCTATGCAGTACATACCTATGGAATAGGTTATGTCTCCTTATGGTGCACAATACCTAAGATAGTAAAATAGAAATATTTAGAGATTGTATGTGGTGTACTTTTTGATGTATTTTGTACGACGTGACATGATTCATAGCCTGATGCTTTTGGCCGCAACATACATGACACGTACAAGCTAGCTGTCTATACACTACCTGCTATTTGCACAAGCTAGCAGGCTGATGGATTAATCATGCCTTGCTAGTTTGGCTAGTTGCAGCAGGAAGCAGTCTAATGGGTTGATCATGCCTTGCTAGTTTTTTTTAACATGCCTTGCTAGCTGCGTACATGCATTGTTCTGTACGTGTACATACACCGGGCCGGGGTGGGCCAACTTAGCCGTGGGCGTGTGTTTCTTCGGATCAAATGCATGATGCATGCTTGTTTCTTTACATGGGCGTCCATGGTATTAAGAGAAGAATGCATGTACGTGACTTCCCAAAAAAATACAATCTACGCTAGTCCTATTTTTCTGACTGGCACGTCATTTTTTTATGACGGCGCGTCCTTTATTTTAGGATCGATAGGTCCTTTTTTTTTTAATGGAAAGCATCAGCCTGCGATTTTTTTTATGGGAACCTATTCTCATGGTAGGCAAAGGTGAATGAAACCTTTTTTAAGGTGTATGAAACATGCACGTGACTTCCCAAAAAAATATTCAATCTACGCTAGTCCTATTTTTCTGATCGGCAGGTCATCCTTTTATTAGACAACGGCCCGTCCTTTATTTGAGGATCGACAAGTCCTTTTTTTCAAGGCAAAGGTGAATGAAACCTTTTTTAAGGTGTACGAAACGTTTTTTTATTAATGATAATGGTGGGTAATTTTTTCACCTCAAACATATCTAATGGCTCTAAAATATCAGTCTATTAAATAAACGATCAGAACTTTCTAATTTTTGTGGTAATTTCTAGCATAATTCTATTTTTCTGGTTGACCCGTCAAATACTTTTTATATATAATAGATGACTGCATGCATCGCCCAGATTCAGAGGTCGGGGGTACATCCTCCTTTTCAAAAAAGGAAAGTAGTGGCTGAACCCACCCTCGATGCACCTGATACGTCTCCAACGTATCTATAATTTATGAAGTATTCATGCTATTATATTATCCATCTTGGATGTTTAATGGGCTTTACTATGCAATTTTATATTATTTTTGGGACTAACCTATTAACCCAGGGCCCAGTGCCAGTTTCTGTTTTCTTTCTTGTTTCAGTGTTTCGCAGAAAAGGAATATCAAACGGAGTCCAAACGGAATGAAACCTTCGGAAAAGTTATTTTTGGAACGGAAGCAATCCGGGGGACTTGGAGTGCACGTCAGGGAATCAACGAGGAGGGCACGAGGCAGGGGGGCGCGCCCACGCCCCCCCCCCCGGGCGCGCCCTCCACCCTCGTGGGCCCCTCGTGGCTCCCCTGACGTATTTCTTCCTCCTATATATACCAATATACCCTAAAACCTTCGGGGAACAGAATAGATCGGGAGTTCCTCCGCCCCAAGCCTCTGTAGCCACCAAAAACCAATCGGGACCCTGTTCCGGCACCCTGCCGGAGGGGGGAATCCCTCACCGGTGGCCATCTTCATCATCCTGGTGCTCTCCATGACGAGGAGGGAGTAGTTCACCCTCGGGGCTGAGGGTATGTACCAGTAGCTATGTGTTTGATCTCTCTCTCTCTCCCGTCTTCTTGATTTGGCACGATCTTGATGTATCGCGAGCTTTGCTATTATAGTTGGATCTTATTATGTTTCTCCCCCTCTACTCTCTTGTAATGGATTGAGTTTTTCCTTTGAAGTTATCTTATCGGATTGAGTCTTTAATGATTTGAGAACACTTGATCTATGTCTTGCGTGGGATAACCGTGGTGACAATGGGTTATTCTATTGATTCACTTGATGTATGTTTTGGTGATCAACTTGCGGGTTCCGCCCATGAACCTATGCATAGGGGTTGGCACACGTTTTCGTCTTGACTCTCCGGTAGAAACTTTGGGGCACTCTTTGAGGTTCTATGTGTTGGTTGAATAGATGAATCTGAGATTGTGTGATGCATATCGTATAATCATATCCACGGATACTTGAGGTGACATTGGAGTATCTAGGTGACATTAGGGTTTTGGTTGATGTGTGTCTTAAGGTGTTATTTTACTACAAACTCTAGGGCTATTTGTGTCACTTATAGGAATAGCCCAATGGATTGATCGGAAAGAATAACTTTGAGGTGGTTTCGTACCCTACCATAATCCCTTCGTTTGTTCTCCGCTATTAGTGACTTTGGAGTGACTCTTTGTTGCATGTTGAGGGTTAGTTATATGATCCAATTATGTTATTATTGTTGAGAGAACTTGCACTAGTGAAAGTATGAACCCTAGGCCTTGTTTCCTAGCATTGCAATACCGTTTGTGCTCACTTTTATCATTAGCTACCTTGCTGTTTTTAAATTTTCAGATTACAAAAACCTATATCTACCATCCATATTGCACTTGTATCACCATCTCTTCGCCGAACTAGTGCACCTATACAATTTACCATTGTATTGGGTGTGTTGGGGACACAAGAGACTCTTTGTTATTTGGTTGCAGGGTTGCTTGAGAGAGACCATCTTCATCCTACGCCTCCCACGGATTGATAAACCTTAGGTCATTCACTTGAGGGAAATTTGCTACTGTCCTACAAACCTCTGCACTTGGAGGCCCAACAACGTCTACAAGAAGAAGGTTGTGTAGTAGACATCAAGCAGTTTCTGGCGCCGTTGCCGGGGAGGCTAGGTAAGCGGCACTCACACCCCGTCAACTAAGCAGTTTCTGCCGCCGTTGCCAGGGAGGTGAGTGCTTGAAGGTATATCTTTAGATCTTGCAATCGAATCTTTTAGTTTCTTGTTTTATCACTAGTTTAGTTTATAAAAGAAAACTACAAAAAAATGAAATTGAGTCTGCCTCATACGCTTCATCTTTTTAATATCTTTCGTGAGTATGATGGAAAGGAAAATTGTGCTCAATTGCTAGAGGAAGAATGCATTAAAATGTTTGGCACTAAATATTTGAATGATGAGCATGATTGCAATGTTGTTAGTATGAATTCTTTGAATACCCATGATGCTAATGATATGCAAAGCCACAGGCTTGGGGATGCTATGTTTGATGAAGATGACATTTTTTGTCCCCCAAGTTTTGATGAGCAAATTTATTATGATGAAAGCATGTCTCCTATTTATGATGATTATTGTGTTGACACGTATGCTATAAACAATAAAGATAACCATGAAACTTGTCATCATGATTTTAATTTTCAATTGGATTATGCTTCACATAATAGTTATTTTGTTGAGTTTGCTCCCACTACTATTGATGAGAATAGATTTGCTTATGTGGAGAGTAATAAAAATTCTATGCTTGTAGATCATGAAAAGAATGCTTTATGTGATGGTTATATTGTTGAATTCATTCATGATGCTACTGAAAATTACTATGAGAGAGGATCATATGCTTCTACATATTGCAATAATATCATGTTTCCTCTCTATGTGTTGAAAATTTTGAAGCTATGCTTGTTTTTCCTTCCTATGCTAGATGATTCTTGCTCCAATAAGTTGTTTGTTCACAAAATCCCTATGCATAGGAAGTGGGTTAGACTTAAATGTGCTAGTCATATTCTTCATGATGCTCCCACTATGTTTCAATTCTTATCTTTTATGCGAGCATCATTGAAATCATCATGCCTAGCTAGGGGCGTTAAACGTTAGTGCTTGTTGGGAGGCAACCCAACTTTATTTTAGTTTCTTGCTTTTTGGTTCTGTTTAGTAATAAATAATACATCTAGCCTCTGTTTAGATGTGGTTTTATGTTTTAATTAGTGTTTGTGCCAAGTAGAACCTTTGGGAAGACTTGGGTGAAGTCTTTATCATCTTGCTGTAAAAAACAGAAACTTTAGCGCTAACGAGATTAGCTAAAACTTTGTACTGGAGAGTGATATTTAGTTGATTATTTTTGCAGATGATTACTAGACAAATTCCACAGGTCCACCAATTTATTTTAGAATTTTTGGAGTTCGAGAAGTATACGTTTGATACAGATTACTACAGACTGCTATGTTTTTGACAGATTCTGTTTTCTATATGTTGTTTGCTTATTTTGATGAATCTATGAGTAATATCGGAGGGTATGAACCATAGAGAAGTTGGAATACAGTATATATTACACCAACATGAATTTAGAATGAGTTCACAACAGTACCTAAGTGGTGTTTTGTTTTCTTTCGCTAACGGAGCTCATGAGATTTTCTGTTAAGTTTTGTGTTGTGAAGTTTTCAAGTTTTGGGTAAAGATTCGATGGACTATGGAATAAGGAGTGGAAAGAGCCTAAGCTTGGGTATGCCCAAGGCACCCCAAGGTAATATTCAAGGACAACCAAGATCCTAAACTTGGGGATGCCCCGGATGGCATCCCCTCTTTCGTCTTCGTTCATCGGTAACTTTACTTGGAGCTATATTTTTATTCATCACATGATATGTGTTTTGCTTGGAGCGTCCTTTTATTTTGTTAGTATTTCCTTGCTGTTATTTAGAATAATTTTTTGCATCTTTCTTTTCAATAAAAATGTCAAGGATAGCTTTTACCATGCTTATTTTGCAAGTATACATGTTGCTGTTTCAAAACAGAAAGTTTACCGCTGTTGCAAAAATTCCCTAGAAAAGTCAGAATGTGATAAAATGTTGAAACCTTTTGCATAATAGGATCTGATAAATTTAATACAGTGGGGATTTTCTTTCATAATTTTTGGAGCTAGTGAAGTATGATGAATCTTGCATTCTTTACAGACTGTAATGTTTTGGCAGATTGCTGTTATGTTTGCATTGTTTGCATATGTTTGCTTGTTTAATGATTCTATTTGAGGATAGGAGTATTAAATATGCAGAGGCATTTAGTATGCAATGTTGAATAATAATTTTAGTGATTTATTACAGTATAGTATGATAAGGTTTTTGCATTGGTTTATACTAACTTATCTCACGAGTCCTTGTTGAGTTTTGTGTGGATGAAGCTTTTGAGGTTTAGGAAGACCGTGATATGAGAGGAATTAAGGAGACACAAAAGGTCAAGCTTGGGGATGCCCCGGTAGGCATCCCACCTTTCTTCTTCAACAATTATCGGTTACTATCGGTTGAGCCTAAGTTTTTGCTTCTTCACATGATGAGTGCTATCCTTGAAATGTCGTTTTATTTTGTTTTGCTTGTTGTTTGAATAAAACACCAAGATATGAAATTCTTAAATGATAGAGAGTCTTCACATAGCTACATAATTATTTAACTACTCATTGATCTTCACTTATATCTTTTTGGAGTAGTTTGTCATTTACTCGTGTGCTTCACTTATATCCTATGAGTAAATGGGGTTGAATGATTTGAATGTCATAAATCTGAAATTATATATGTTTCATATGCCTTTCCCATGGGGAGTAATGCCTTCACATATAAGAAGTAGAGGTGGTAAATTTTTTGAAGGTTAGCAAACATTGTATTGGTCACTTGAACAATTCATGAAAGAATATTGAAGGAAGAGAGGTTTCACATATAAATATACTATCTTGGACATCTTCTATGATTGTGAGCCCCATTAATTATTTTCAAACCTAAGAAAATTAGTTGAAGTTGGACAAGGAAGACAACATAATGAGTTATGCTTGGGTATATTTGTATAGAAGTTATATTGTTATGGATCCTCTAACATGTGGTGCTTGCTATTTAGAATCCTTTGCTAGCCAAAATATCTGTACTAAGCGGGAATACTGCTTGTGCATCCAAATCCTTGAACCAAGTTTCTTCCATGAGTGTCCACCATATCTACCTATATACGGTATTTACCTGCCGTTCCAAGTAAATTTGCATGTGCCAAACTCTAAACCTTCAAATAATAATCTGTTTTGTATGCCCGAATCGCTCATGTAGCGACTAGGGGCTGTCAGTATCTTCCATGCTAGGTGGGTTATTCTCACGATGAGTGGACTCCGCTCATCATTCACGAGAAAATGGCTGGTAACTGGGATGCCCAGTCCTATGATCAAAAGATCAAAAACAAATTCGCAAATAATTTAAACAAAACTCCCCCAGGAATGTTGATAGTTGGACGGCACTTGTTGTTTCGGACAAGCCGTGGAGTGTGAATGTTGGTGGAGGGGGAGTAAAATCTTTACCTTTCTGTTTGGGAACCTCCTATAATATATGTAGTATGGAAGATATTGGGAACTCTTGGTCGTTATGTTGACAATGAAAGCATACCTCTCAAAATTATTTTCATCAATGTTTTAAAGCTTCGAGCTCTGGCACCTCTGCAAATCCCTGCTTCCCTCTGTGAAGGGCCTATCTTTTACTTTTATGCAAGAGTCAGTAGTATTCCTTCTCATTCCAACCTACTCTTTAGTTGGCAAGCATCATGTGATGGAAAGCTCTAAGCATATATGGCCATTCAAATATATTTGAGCATGAATTATTACTGTTGACATTACCCTTGAGGTAAAAGGTTGGGAGGCGAAACATTAAGTCCCTATCTTTCTCTGTGTTCGATGAATACTATTTGTTCTAAAAATATGCTTTGAGTGGTCGCAATCATGGAAGACTAAATGATAGTTGAGTATGTGAAGTTTGCTGAATCAAAGCTCTGACATAGACTCTTCCTGAAAATAAGATGAGTTTTAATTGTTTGATGACTAATAACACGGTTGTTTGTTTTCAAGAAAGTTTATGATCTATACTTTAACATGTGAATAGTTTGTTACTTGATCATGCAAATTTTTATGATATGAGCTACTGTTATGACATATAATGATGCTAGAAAAGGTGATTGAAATTATCATTGATCAAACTTGTGCACCTGCTAGCATTCACACTTCATAAATTCGTTCTTTTATCATTTACCTACTCGAGCACGAGCAGGAATTAAGCTTGGGGATGCTGATACGTCTCCAACATATCTATAATTTATGAAGTATTCATGCTATTATATTATACATCTTGGATGTTTAATGGGCTTTACTATGCACTTTTATATTATTTTTGGGAATAACCTATTAACCCAGAGCCCAGTGCCAGTTTCTGTTTTTTTCCCTTGTTTCAGTGTTTCGCAGAAAAGGAATATCAAACGGAGTCCAAACGGAATGAAACCTTCGGAAAAATTATTTTTGGAACGAAAGCAATCCAGGGGACTTGGAGTGCACGTCAGGGAATCAATGAGGAGGGCACGAGGCAGGGGGCGCGCCCACCCCCCCTGGGCGCGCCCTCCACCCTCGTGGGACCCTCGTGGCTCCCCTGACGTATTTCTTCCTCCTATATATACCAATATACCCTAAAACCTTCGGGGAACAGAATAGATCGGGAGTTACTCCGCCGCAAGCCTCTGTAGCCACCAAAAACCAATCGGCACCCTGTTCCGGCACCCTACCGGAGGGGGGAATCCCTCACCGGTGGCCATCTTCATCATCCCGTCGCTCTCCATGACGAGGAGGGAGTAGTTCACCCTCGGGGCTGAGGGTATGTACCAGTAGCTATGTGTTTGATATCTCTCTCTCTCGTGTTCTTGATTTGGCACAATCTTGATGTATCGCAAGCTTTGCTATTATAGATGGATCTTATTATGTTTCTCCCCCTCTACTCTCTTGTAATGGATCGAGTTTTCCCTTTGAAGTTATCTTATCAGATTGAGTCTTTAATGATTTGAGAACACTTGATGTATGTCTTGCGTGGGATAACCGTGGTGACAATGGGTTATTCTATTGATTCACTTGATGTATGTTTTGGTGATCAACTTGCAGATTCCGCCCATGAACCTATGCATAGGGGTTGGCACACGTTTTCGTCTTGACTCTCCGGTAGAAACTTTGGGGCACTCTTTGAGGTTCTATGTGTTGGTTGAATAGATGAATATGAGATTGTGTGATGCATATTAGTGACTTTGGAGTGGTTTCGTACCCTACCATAATCTCTTCGTTTGTTCTCCGCTATTAGTGACTTTGGAGTGACTCTTTGTTGCATGTTGAGGGTTAGTTATATGATCCAATTATGTTATTATTGTTGAGAGAACTTGCACTAGTGAAAGTATGAACCCTAGGCCTTGTTTCCTAGCATTGCAATACCATTTGTGCTCACTTTTATCATTAGTTACCTTGCTGTTTTTAAATTTTCAGATTACAAAAACCTATATCTACCATCCATATTGCACTTGTATCACCATCTCTTCGCCGAACTAGTGCACCTATACAATTTACCATTGTATTGGGTGTGTTGGGGACACAAGAGACTCTTTGTTATTTGGTTGCAGGGTTGCTTGAGAGAGACCATCTTCATCCTACGCCTCCCACAGATTGATAAACCTTAGGTCATCCACTTGAGGGAAATTTGCTACTGTCCTACAAACCTATGCACTTGGAGGCCCAACAATGTCTACAAGAAGAAGGTTGTGTAGTAGACATCAGCACCCACGGTGCACCCACGCAAGAAAACATATCAAAACATTTCGAAAAAAATCTGAAACTTTGCGAAAATGATCATCAACAAATGTTAGAGAGGCTTGCCAAGTTTGGTGGTCAAATGACATCCGAGGAGCTCTATACAAAAAAGACGAAATTACAAATTTTGATCAAAAAGTGGACGTACATTTTTAGTAATTTTGTCTTTTTTGTATAGAGCTCCTCGGATGTCATTTGACTACAAAAATTTGCAAGCCTCTTTAACATTTGTTGATGATCATTCTCACAAAGTTTCAGATCTTTTCAAAATATTTTGGTATGTTTTCTTGCGTGGGTGCACCGTGGATGCACCAAGGGTGGGTGTAGAAAAACCACTCTCTTAAAAAAAGATTTTGACTTGCCAGCATCTCTTTCTGCTTCAGTGTCGTGCAACACTCTGAAACTCTGAAGTTTTGGACTTGGTTAAAAGTGCGCACCACATGCATTTCATCTTTGAAAATGCAACTTGAAATATGTCCATCTTTCGCTGGCTTCATACGAAATGAGTTGGAAAGTGATCCTGAATTACGTACTCCAACTTTAATATAACCTGAATTCAATCATGAAACATGCTCCATGGTCGTTTCCCCCCTCGTGCTAGGGCCAGATCACCGCCATTAGCCTCTGAGGGGCTTGACAATGATGTGGTTGTGACTCCGGTGCTACAGATCATGCCCGAGCTTCGGGAGTTGTGTGGGGGCCTGGTTTTACCTTTGTGCGTCGAGCAACTACAGGTAGACCCTCCCGAGATCTCGAGTGTGGCTTTTCCACCAACACCACCCTGGAGTGGAGCCAGATTGTTGATGCTAAGGAAAGTAGTGATTTGGACGGTGCGATCTCTCGCTCGCCCTAGTCCATTGGGTGTCAGGCGTTAGCCATTGAGCGTGGAGTTTCAGATGTTGCTGCCCTTCCCTCATCTGTGACCATCGGGCAGATGATGCCTATGAGTGGCATGGCCATTGAGCCAAGTGTGTTGGTACCTACTCCAAATCTAAATGCTCCCTTCACGAAGGAACTTTGTGACTTGCTCGCTATCGTGGAGGTTGCTAGACCTGGTTTGGGCAGGTCGATTGCTTGCCTCCTGACGGGGACACCAATAAGGGGCAAACAAAAGAAGATGGGCAAAGGCAAAAATGGCGTCATAGGAAAGGCGTCTCTGGTTGCTTGATGGATGATCTTCGGTCTCTTCGGCCTGTCCTCTTGGATTGGAAGGTGCATGATGTGTTGTGTCATGGTGTTCTTGTTGGGATTCACTTGGCGTAGTAGCAGTATCAGGGTTTGTGGATGTTGTGCATTCGGAGAGTTTGGCAAGGCCGGCTGTGCGGTTGCGGGATTTCTTGCCATTTGAGTAGTTAGTACGTGCTCTATTTGTGTAGGTTTTCGCCTGGTTTTTTTCAATTAATCGGGCAATTCTCTTCTTCTTAATTAATCGATGAGGCAAAACTTTTGCCTCCGTTTCAAAAAAAAATCTGAATTAACACAGCCTGAACCAAGTAGCACGACATGCGCTGTGGAAAGGTAAATTCTTGTGATGGACATACAAGCTGATCATGCCGGCGGCACGGGCACGGACACCGTGTCCATGAACTCGTGGTCGGCAACGAGCCTCTCCAGCGCTTCTGGCGCCAAGCACACCTCCAGCGACATGCTCCCTTCCCGCTCCGGCCCCTCGAACACCGTCACCTTCCCGTTCATCTTGTCCCCAGAGCCGCTCCGCACTCCCACCAGCTTCCCACATCCAAAGTCGTTCCGGAACACGTCGAACCGCGGCGAGCTCGAGATCGCCAGCGCCCCGCCGCCAGAAGAAAACGAAGAGTTCCGACGGGAAAAAAATCATGGGCTCCCGGGGCCAGCGATCCAGCCACTCCTGCACGCCCGCCTCATCGAACGACCCCACGACGCGGTTCAGCTGCCACGCCATCTAGCCCTGTCCGTTGTCCAGGATCTCGCCGACGGTGCAGCCGGCTACACGGATCTCTATGGCGTTTCCCACGTAGTCCGGCGGAATGCCGAGCATGCGCCCCCGACACCCGATGGTCATAGCGCATAATGTCTCCTGCCTCGGCGGGAGGCGCCGGGTGCGGGACGCGGCCCGCCAGAGGTGCGCCAGCAGGGCCTGGAGCAAGGAGATGGCGGCGCCGCAGGCCATCTCATCATTCGCCCTCACCTTGAGCTTCTTGACGCTCGCGGCGGAGAAGGTGAAGAAGCCTTCTCGCACTGACGGGAGCTTGAACCGCTGGACGATGTCCTGCAGCTTACTGAATGGGAAGGGGATCGGCACGGGGCTCGTGTGACGAACCACCTCCGGCACACACGTGCCAGCGTGTGGAAAATATATATTAGAGCACATGCACCCAGGCCTTTTCTATCTAGCCATCCATTTCCCGCATCGCTATTCGTACAAATACATTTTTCTTTTTTGTTTTTCCCACATAGAACATATCTTGAAGTTCAAACCTATGCAGCGTGGCAAAGCTTTCTAAGTAGAATCTAGGATAAATGTTTCAGATTTGTTTGTCAAACATAAATATAGAAAATACGTTTATTGTGATTAAAAAAAATCATATTTATAGTATTTATGTCGGACAAAAAATTCTGAAAGATTTATCCTAGATTCTAGTTAGAAAGCTTTGCCACACTGAATAGGTTTAAACTGTTAGAAGGGAGAGAGAGGTTTGGTGGAATAGTTCGTTGTATTGCTTGAGCCTCGTGGGCATATATATATAGGAGTACATGATCTACTTGGAGTACAAGGCAAGCCAGAATATTCTCTAGTCTAACCTATGTTTCCTAATACAATCACGTTACTCAACATCCCCCCGCAGTCACAACGGTAGCGACGCAGACGGTGAGACTGGAGAAGAATTCGAAGGCAAGCCGACGGATGCTACCTCTTGAGCATTGCGTTGGTTTTCCCTTGAAGAGGAAAGGGTGATGCAGCAAAGTAGCGTAAGTATTTCCCTCAGTTTTTGAGAACCAAGGTATCAATCCAGTAGGAGGCTACGCGCGAGGCCCTCGCACCTACACAAAATAAATAAATCCTCGCAACCAACGCGATAAGGGGTTGTCAATCCCTACACGGTCACTTACGAAAGTGTGATCTGATAGATATGATAGGATAATATTTTTGGTATTTTTGTGATAAAGATGCAAAGTAAAAGAAAAGCAAAGGTGTCGGGTGGTAGGTGCGACATATGCCAACAGGTGGCTTATCATTGTGGGAGCCAGTAAGACATCGCCGGTGCCTGGAAACGGGATAAGGCAAAGACATGCACGCCAGCGAATCTTACCCAGGTTCGGGACTCTCCGTGGAGATAACACCCCTAGTCCTACTCTGCGGGGTCTCCGCATGATCACTATATCAAAAAAGTGGCTACAAGTGGCTCCTTGCGCACTTTGGCTAGAGGAAGAAGAAGGGCAAGGCTAGCTCTCCTCTTCTCTCTATGTGGTGTCTAAAACTCTAAGAGATCAACCCTTTGCATGGGTGCCCCGGGGGGTTTATATAGGCCTACCCCCAGGGGTACAATGGTAATCCGGCTGGACGCGGGTCCTAGCCGTCACTGTCTATATTCGTCGGCTTCTCCGCCGACTGGTGGGTCCCGCCGGCTGCCGGCCTCTTGGCCGACAGGCCGGCCCCACCGCCTGGGGGTCTTGCCGGCGGCTGGTTACTGTAGCCTCGCCCCTGATGACGAGGGCTTTGCCGAGGTAAGCATGGCTACAGTGCTGCCGCCCGGCGGGCTCTCACTGTAGCCTTACCTCGGCTTGTCTCGTTAATGATGCACATACTTCGAGGGAGGGAGGTAGCCGGCTATTGGGAGCCGGCTTCACCCCAACCGACTGGGGGAGGCTTGGCCGCCTTCGAGCGTCTCTCTGGCCGACGGGGCCTGCCGCCCGCGGGCCGTACTGACAGCCTGTCGTGGGTGGCGTCATGGTCAACATGGCAATAGTGCTGCGCTGGACGGGGGATGGCCGACCCGTACGGCGCACTGTGGCCACGCGTTCTCCGGGATTCGGGGGTGGCAGGTTGTACTGTAGCCACGCCCCGTCTCGTCACTGTTATGTGGGTGCAGCCCTTGAGGATGTGATCTTGGCCGCTTGCCGGGAGCCGGTCTTCTTGTGGCCGGCTTCTGGGAGTCGGTCCTCTTGTGGCCGACTTCTTGGAGTTGGCCATCTTGTGGCTCTCTTCGGGAGGGTTTTTAGGGCTGGGCCGCCTTCCAGTAGTCGGTCCGTGGGATAGCCGGCCAGGGGAAGGCGGCCCTGTGCTTTGGGTGCTTGAAGGCTCGATCGGCCCAATAATTTCTTGAAGAGCCAGGGGGAGTCTGTTAGGCTACCCGTGGTCATTATCTCCGACAGTAGTCCCCGAACCTGGTTGGGCTTCGAGACTGAAAGGAGGACGAGAAGCTCAATCAGCTTCCTATCTTGAAGAGCCAGCAGCTAGGAGCCGGCTTTGATCAGGTGCGCCGTCTTGGTGAGGTTTTGAAGTCTGAAGGCGGGAGCCAGCTGGCGCGCACGCCGGGTTGCGGGCCGGCCGCTTGCCGCCCGCGCGCCACGTGGCACCCTCCGGCTGGAAGAGCCTGCCAGCCCACGCGCGTGACGGGACGCCGCCGCAGGCCGGGGCCCGCCACTTCCACGCCTAGGCCTAGGTGTGGATCTTCTGTGGCCGAAAACGGGCCATTCGCCTTCCAACGGCAGTTTCCTCACGCCGTTAGGGCGCAATAATCACGGGACGTGGGGGAGTGGGCGCAGTTAATCCCACGCCCCCCCACGCCTCGCCCCCTCGGCTTCGCCGCACGAGGCTATAAATAGGGGGAGGAGGGGGAGCGGCAGACGCTCGCACACTCTCCCTCGCTCCGCCATCTTCTTCCTCTTCCTCTCCGCCGCGGCAGCCCCTCGCCGCCGCGCCATCCCTCTAGTCTTCCCACTACCCCGCAGCTTCGCCGCCGCGGGGCCGTGGTTTCGCCGTCGCCGCGCCCTTCCTCATCAGCTTCTTGCCCTCATGTTGCGCGGCGGAGACTGGGACGGCTCCAACGTCCACGCGGACCACATCGACTTCCTCTGCAAGACGCGGCGGTTGCCCGGCAGGGACCATGTGCGGGTCCGTCTTGCGCCGGAGAGGGAGATCTCGCCGGCGCCGGAGGAGGGCGAGCGGGTAATCTTCCGCTCGCACTTCCTGCGCGGCCTTGGCCTGCCTGCGAGCGCCTTCTTCCGTTCCTTCCTCGAATTCTACCAGCTCCAGCCGCACCACCTCACTCCAAACACGGTGGTGCTGCTGTCTGCCTTCGTCACTTTGTGCGAGGGCTTCCTTGGCGTCCTTCCCACCCTCGAGCTCTGGGGGGAATTCTTCCAGTCCAAGCTCGGCACCGCCATGCAGGGCGTGCCGGCTCAGAGCGGCGCCTTCATCGCGGTGCGGAGGCCGGTAGCCGACAACCCTTTTCCTCCCATCACGCTGATCCAGTCGGTGAAGCTCTGGCAGAAATCCTACTTCTATGTGAAGAACGTCGCTCCGCAAGGCGACTTCGTCAACTTGCCGGCTTATGTAGCCGGCCCGCCGGCTGGGAGGCGGCCCCAGTGGTCCTATCGGGCCAGAACGCTGTCGCCTGCTGGAGCCGCCGCCGTCGCGCGACTCCGGGTAATGGTCCAGTCGGAGGGCCTGACCGGGCCCGACCTGCTGGCCGCCTTCGTGGTGCGCCGGGTGCTCCCGCTCCAAGGCCGCCCTCATATGATTTGTCAAATGAGCGGCCAACTCGATCCGAGTCGGATGTGCACCAAGGAGACGCCTCATGCCGAGGTAGCTCTCATGGTGAACTACCTCGTGAACTGCAAGCTTACCGACGAGTGGCAGTTTGGGAAGGAGTCGTACTCCCGCGCCCATCCCCCGCCTACGGTAAGCTTTCTTTATCTTCTCTTCTTTACTTTTGTCACCAAGTTTCCCTTGGCCGACTCTGACCAGTCGGTTTGTCTTGGCAGAGCCCCCTCCTTCGACCGGCGGCTGGGGCAGCGGGGGCGGAGCGCCAATATCTTCCCGACCGGACGACGCACGACTTGGACGACCCCGACTTGGGGGCGGCCGCTCTGGACGACAACACCGTGGGGGGAGGCGGCGAGGCAGGCTGCTCCGGGCTTGGAGCCAGCTTCGACGACTGGCCGGATGATGATGAGGCGAAAGTCGTCCCGCGCCGCCAGCCGGCGTCCGATCATGGCGCGGGTTCATCTGTCGCGCCGGCTGCCCGAGGCGGCACGCAGAAGCTCCGGGCCACGCCGGGCCTAGTCGGCAGTCGGCCAAAGAAGCCCAAGAGCACGGCAGCAGTGACCAAGTGGGACGAGGCAGCCGCGAAGGCTTCCCGCTTCCGCAAGGTGGTGAAGCAGCCACAAATGGTTTCGGCGTAAGTGTCAATTTTCTCGCGTATTCCTTCTTCTTTTTTGTTGATATTCTTCTGAGTCCTTGTCTTGATTCATCAAACAGGGCTCCGCTTTCTCTTCAGCGGACCGCTGCCGCCTCCGTGGTTGGAGCGGCGGGAGGATCCGCTAGCGCCCGCCGCGTGGACCCCCATGCCGAGCTTCAAGCGGCGACGGAGCGAAATGCGTAGGAGGCGCGGGAGGAGCGGGAGGCGGAGGAGCTAAGGGCGGCCGCTGCCAAGGCAGCGCAGGAGATGGCGGAGGAGTCGGCGGCGGCACAAGCCGACGCGGCGGCCAAGGCCCAGGCTGAGGCTGCAGCCGCAGAGAGGGCGGTGGAGGCCCTACTTGTCGTCCCCCTGCGCACTATGGCGCCCGAGATCCCGGAGCCCCCGCCGGAGGAAGCCGGTGCCGACCAGCTGGGGATGGAGAGGGAGGAGGACGACATCGTCGTCCGGAAGAGGGAGGCGGCACCGCCATGGCCGACTAGGGCGGACCAAGGCAGCCAACCTAGCGCGCCGCCCGTGCAACCGGCTGGGGGCGAGCCGGCTGCGAGGGCAGACCTTGTAGCCCGGTCGCCATCGCGCCAGCGCGCGGGGAAGGTGACTTCGGCTCCGGACCCGCAGAAGGCCGCGGGCTCTAGCTCGTCGGCCCAGGATCTGGAGACGGCCAGTGCCAGCTCGAGGTGGACGCCGGGTGGTGGGACAGCCGCGCTGAACGTGGCGGCGCAAGAAATCCAGAGCCGGCTTCAATCCCAGGCCACTGTGCTGAAGCAGTATAATCAAGAGTTCCTCGCGACACAGACGGCTATTCGGGTGAGTCTTCCCGCTTTTTGCTTTCTTTTTTTTGATTTCTTTCGTGGGGGCGCGTCAGCGCACCCACTGGGTGCAGTCCCCGAGTTCCGAGTCGGCTGCTGAGCAGGCGGCTTGGAACTTCTTAGTAGACTTCGATTGCTATCTTGTTCTTATTCGCTCCTCTGTCCAATTTGTAGGACTATCACAACCTTCGCGCGGCTACCTTCAACTCCCAGGTCCGGGAGCTGAACCAGAAGACCACTGATCTAGCTGAGAGCCGGAGTAAGTGCTTCATCTTTTATCTCACGTGGGGGCGCGTCAGCGCACCCACTGGGTGTAGTCCCCGAGATTTGGGCCGACTGCTGAGCAGTCGGGCCGGATCTTTCCTGGCGACTTCTTTCTTATTGCTTTTTTCTTCATTGCCATATCTGTAGAGGCCAATGCCGACCTGAGGGAGCAGTTGGGTGGGGCCCAGACCGCCCTTCCCACCAAGGAAGCCGAGTGCAACGCCTTGGCTCAGGAGCGTGACCGCTTGGTCAAGAAGCTGGCCGACCAGGAGGAGAGCCATAAGGCGGCCCGGAAGGCGGCGCAGGACAGCAGGGCCGCCCTCCAAGCCGAGTACGAGACCGAGGCTACGGGCTAGGCTGAGGCAAGGCAATCACTGATCAACGGCTATGGCCAGATCAAAGATTTGGTTGACGGTAGGCCGCCTTCTTCTTCGTTCCTTTGCTTGCCGCCTGCCATTTGGTCCATTTTTTATTTTGTGTTTTTTTCTCTTCCTTTCTTACTTGCGCAGAGTACTTCCCTGGTTACTCCGTTGCCGCCAACCAAGTCGTCAAGGCCCACCGCGAGGCGCAAAGGCAGGCTGGTGCTGAGATCGGGCCGGATGCTCGCCGGTCGCTTGAAGAGCAGCTTCTAGCGATCCAAGCCCGCCTCCAGCCGGCTCACCGCATGCTCCGCCGTCTTCAGCGCGTTGGGGCGCAAGTGCTGGCCGCCCTCTGGCCCGGCGAGGTGGTTCCCCATACCCCCAGTCGGACTGCCAACCGGCTGGAGGTAGCGGTTGGCCGCTTCGAGGCCTGGAAAGCTTCTGCAGCTGTGTCAGGCGCCAGGCGGGCGCTGGAGTTCATCAAAGCTTGGTATCCTGAGCTGAGTTGGACCAGCTGGCCACCTGGCGGCAGGAGGCCGATGAGGAGCTGGAGGCGGTGCGGCCGGCTATCATCCAGCGCGCCTCGCGATCGCCGACTACACCGACACCAGTGCCTTTGCCCCTGAGGTGGATGATGACGGCATTGCTCAGCCGGAGGAGTGGTTTGGGCTGAACCCAGCGGATGGTGAGGACTCGGCGGAGGAGATCGACTCCAGCGACGAGGGCGAAGAGGAGGAGGGAGAGGATGGTGAAGACGCCGTGCCAGACGGTGGAGCAACCGGCCAGCCTCAGCTTGATCGTGCCTCCAGCAACGAGGCGCGTGCGAGCGCGCCGCCTGCAGCCGGTGATGATCAAGCCGAGACTCGCCAGCCGGCCACTCCTCCAGCCAGCACTGCCGTCTCCACTGACCTGCCTGGCTCGCCTGTTGCACCTTTAGCCTGATCCGCCACCTTTGCTTTCCTGTTTATTACTCTTTGAACAGTATTTGTTAAGTTTGCGCAGTTCCACCCACTTGGGGTGTATTCAAACTATGTTGAATGCCGGCCTTTCGAAGGCCTTTTGTGTAAATATAATCATGCATGTGCTTGGCTTCCGATTGTATTTGCTTTTCATCCTTTTGGCTGTTTCCTTTGCCGCCCTCCCTTGGTCGCCGCCTTCCCAGCCGGACAGCTGCTCTGCAGTCTGTGGCTGGGGAAGGGCTTGGCCGTTTGGGAGGGCAAGTACTCTAGCTTTCTTGGATTGTAGCAAGGTGAATGGGAAGCCGGCCAGCCGGCTGTTCTGACAGCCGGTTGGCGGGGTGGGAGGCCGGCTTGTGTTATATAAGTTCGTTAGTCCTTAGCCGTTTTTCGTGTGGGCATCCTTTCCTGCCTTTGACTCTTGCCAGTCGGACAGTCGATTCTTCGAGCTGCGACTTTCAACAAGAGAGGGCTTGGGTGCCGGCACACTACTTGTCTGACTGCAGGTAGAACTTTAATATAACTCAAGGCGGCAAGTCCCCGGGCCGACTGATCGAACCCGGTGCCGGACAGAAAAACAAATGTAGTAATACATTCATAGGTATGACACTCGTCATACATAGATAAAAGATGGTAGTCCCCGAGTGCTCCTCGGGGGGCCCGTTGTCTTGTACTTAATACAAAAGGTAGCATGGTACATACTGCTTTTAACTGTAAAATCTTCGGAGGAGATTGGCGTTCCATGGTCGTTCCGACTCCTTGCCGGAATCATCTCTCTTGCGTGCCTTCGGCTTCTGTGCGTCGATCAGGTAGTAGGAGTCGTTGCCTAGAGCCTTGCTGATGACGAAGGGGCCTTCCCAAGGGGCCGAGAGCTTGTGCTGGCCGGCTGTTCGCTGGATCAGCCGGAGCACAAGATCGCCTTCTTGGAAGGATCTTGGCTTGACCTTCCGGTTGTGGTAACGGCGCAAACCCTGCTGGTAGATGGCGGACCGGCTGAGTGCTAACAGCCGGCCCTCTTCCAGCAGGTCAACGCCATCTTCTCGCGCTTCCTTGGCCTCCGCCTCCGTGTACATGGTGACCCGAGGTGATCGAACTCAATGTCAGTTGGGATGACAGCCTCGGCACCATATTCAAGGAAGAAAGGGGTGAAGCCGGTTGACTTGTTCGGAGTAGGACGCAGACTCCAGAGGACGGCCGACAGCTCATCGAGCCAGCAGCCGGCCGAACGCTCCAGTGGTACGACCAGTCAGGGTTTGATGCCGGAGAGGATGAGGCCGTTTGCTCGCTCGACTTGGCCGTTTGAGTGCGGGTGGGCAACGGATGCTAAGTCCAGTCGGATGCCCTGTGTCGCGCAGAAACGTGCCAGTGCTCCTTTGGCAAAATTCGTGCCATTGTCGGTGATGATGCTGTGTGGTACGCCATACTGGGTGGTGATATCTGCGATGAATGTTACGGCAGTCGGCCCATTCAGCTTCTTGATTGGCTTCTCTTCAATCCACTTGGTGAATTTGTCCATGGCGACAAGCAGATGTGTCATGCCGCCGCGCGCCGTCCTGAATGGCCCCACTATGTCTAATCCCCAGACGGCAAAGGGCCAGGTGAGGGGGATGGTCTTGAGTGTAGAAGCCGGCAGATGTTGCTTGGAGCCGAAGACTTGGCACCCTTTGGAGCATTTGACTAATTCCTTGGCGTCTTCCAAAGCAGTCGGCCAGAAGAACCCATGGCAGAAAGCTTTGGCGACAAGTGATCTTGAGGCCGCGTGGTGGCCGCATTCGCCTTGGTGGATGTCCTTAAGGATTGCTATACCCTTCTCTGGCTCGACGTAGCGGTGGAAGACTCCAGTGACGCTGCGCTTCACGAGTTCCCTGTTTATTATTGTGTATGCTCCGGCTCGGCGTTGAACTTGTCTTGCCGAGATCTCGTCAGCCGGCAGCTCTCTGTTTACCAGGAAGTTGAGGATGGGTTGGGCCCATGATGGAGCTGTGACTTCTTCTATTGCCAATACGGCTACTGCGACTAGGGTGGGTGGGTTGGGTGGTGAAGAGTTGGAGTCGGCCACTGCCTGTTGTGTCGTTGCAGTCCCCGGGCCAACTGCTGCAGTCCCCGGGCCGGGTTGTGAAGTCCCCAAGCCGGGTGCGACTACGGCAGTCCCCGGGCCGCCTGTCAAAGTCCCCGAGCCGCCTGCTGGGTTCCCCAAGTCGGATCCAACTGCATCAGGGGCAGGCGGTACGAATATGGAGTCTGATTCTGGAGACGGCTTGACAGACGGTTTGAGGAGGCGTTGGAGAGAGATGCCAGTTGGTATAGCTTGTCGGGTGGAACCGATTCATGCCAGGGCATCTGCTTGCTCGTTGTCGGCATAGCACAGGATCCGGCGGATGCCGAGCTCTTTGGCTAGCCGGAGCCCGTGTATGAGCGCCTCGTACTCGGCCACGTTGTTGGAGGCGGCAAAATGGATTTGCAATGTGTATCTGAGTTTGTCGCCCTTGGGAGAGGTGAGGACGATGCCGGCTCCCAAGCCGGTGCGCATCTTGGATCCATCGAAGTGCATCCGCCAATGAGTGGAGTCGGGAGCCGGCGGTAGGTACTGGGTCTCGGCCCAGTTGACAAGGAAGTCGGCCAATGCTTGGGACTTGATGGCAGTGCGAGGTTGGTAGAAGATTGTGTAAGGAGCCAGTGCAATGGCCCACTTGGCCACCCGGCCGGATGCATCCCGGCTGCCTATGATCTCAGCAAGCGGGGCAGTACATACGACCGTGATGGGATGCTCTTGAAAGTAGGGCTTTAGCTTCTTGGCGGTGAGGTATACTCCATAGCACATCTTCTGGTAGTGCGGGTAGTTTTGCTTTGAGGTGGACAGTACTTCGCTCAAATAATACATCGGCCTCTGGACTAACTGAGCCCAACCTTCTTCTGGGCGTTGGACCACAATAAATGTGCTGACCACTCGGCTAGTCGCGGCAATGTAAAGGAGCATGGGCTCTTTCTCAGTCGGCGCCGCCAAGACAGGTGGCGTGGTCAGCATCTTCTTCAACTCGTGAAAATCTTGGTCTGCTTGGTCGCTCCACTCGAAGTGGGTGGACTTCTTCATGAGTCGGTACAGGGGGAGAGCCTTCTCTCCTAGCCGGCTGATGAAGCGGTTCAGGGAGGCCAGGCACCCGGTAAACATTTGGATGTCTCGCAGCTTGGTAGGAATCTCCATTCTCTCTATGGCCTTGATCTTCACTGGGTTGCACTCGATGCCGCGTTCGGAGACCAAGAAGCCTAGAAGCTGGTACTCCAAACACGCATTTCTCAGGGTTGAGCTTGATCTGAAACCGACGCAAGTTGTCAAATGTTTCTCTGAGGTCTTCCAGCAGGGTGCCACGCTTCTCCGTCTTCACCACAATATCTTCTACATAGAGGTGGGCATTTCTGCCGAGTTGCTTGAGGAGGCATTTCTGCATGCAATGCTGAAAGGTGGCACCGGCATTTCTCAAGCCAAATGTCATAGTCAGGTAGCAGAAAGCTCCGAATGGTGTGATGAAGGCGGTCTTCAGGCGGTCGACTGGATCCAACTTGATCTGATGGTAGCCTGAGTAAGCATCCAAGAAACTCAACAGCTCGCATACGGCTGTGTAGTCTATCACTTTATCGATTCGAGGTAAGGCAAACGGATCTTTGGGGTAGGCTTTGTTGAGGCTGGTGTAATCTATACACATGCGCCATTTATTGTTTTCCTTCAATACAAGGACCGGGTTGGCAAGCCACTCTGGAAAAAACACCTCCATAATGAAGCCGACTGCCAGAAGTCGGGCTATCTCTTCTCCCACAATCCTTCTCTTTTCCTCCGACAGTCGGTGGAGAGGTTGTTTGACTGGTTTTGCGTCTGCTCGGACGTGTAGCTTGTGCTCGGCGAAATCCTTAGGAACACCTGGCATGTCATTTGGGGACCATCCAAAGATGTCCCGATTCTCACGGAGGAAATCGACGAGCTCGCCTTCCTATTTGCTGTCCAGGTTTGCTCCAATGATGGAAAACCTCTCCGGGTACTCTGGGTCTAGAGGTATCTTCTTTGTTTCCTTGGCCGGCTGGAAGGAGCCTTGAGCATCATTTTCCTTGGGGTCAGGGGACAGGGACGGCTGCTTGTCGGCCATGGCCACGACTCAGTCTAGCATCTTCTTTTCTTCAGCAATCACGAGGGACTCGGCCAGCCGGCTGCTGGCTGCAGCACACTCGGAGGATTTCTTGTAGTCTCCGGCTATGGTGATGATCCCCTTCGAACTTGGCATCTTCATCTTGAGGTAGGCGTAGTGGGGCACAGCCATGAACTTGGCCAGGGCAGGTCGGCCAAGCAACGCATGGTAAGGGCTCTCTAGATCCACCACTTCAAACCAGATTGCCTCTCGGCGGAAGTGATCCTTGTCTCCGAAGAGAACATCCATCTTGATCTTGCCGATTGGTGAGCAGGACAGGCGGGGTACGATGCCATGGAACACAGTCCGGCTTGGCATGAGTTGTTTTGTCTTGATGTTCAGCTTCTCCATGGTGTCGCGGTACAGTATGTTGATGCTACTCCTACCATCAATCAGTACACGGGAGAAACGGGCAGCTCGCCTTTCTGTCGCGAGGGTGGCGTCTAACACCAATGCATAAGAGCCGGGAGACGGCATCACCTCTTGGTGATCGGCCCAGCTCCAGCTGATAGGCTTCACAGACCAATGCATAAACTCTGGGTTGATAGAGGCGACCGCGTTGACTTCTTGACGTTGTCGGCGCCGACTGCGCCTGTCTTAAGTTTGGCTTGTAAAGACGACGTAGGCGGCATGCTCGTCCGGGAACTCGTCTTGAATGGCTCCGACTACTTGTCGAGCAGCCGGCTGCTGAGGGGCTGGAGGTGGTGGGCCAGCAGGTGGAGGCGGCACCAGCCCTTCGCCTTTGGAAATCCGCGTGAGCCAATGACACTTCCGAGTCGTGTGGTTGGACGGCTTCGCGCCACTGTGGAACTTGCAGGGGCATCAAAGGTTTGCTCATAGGAGAAAGCCGCCTGCCAAACCGCCCTGCCGCCCTTCTGCTTCTTGGGCATGGGCCGCTCTTCAGGTTGTTCGTCTTCGACTATGGCTACTTGCCGACTGGTGGAAGGCGGCATAGGGGCCTTGCGCTTGTTGTCGTTCTGGTAAGGGCGACGATTGGAGTCACCAGCCGGCGTCTTGGGAGCCGGAGCGAGCACCTTTCTAGAGGCATCCACTCGAAGCTCGGTCTTCATTGAAGAGTCGGCCGTGGCGTAGTTGTCTGCTATGATCAGCAGCTCATCGAGGGTAGTCGGCTCATCGCAGAGGAGCCGGTGCTTGAGGAGGGTGCCCTCTCGGCACCCGGCGGTGAAGTACTCTATGGCTTGAACCTCATGCACCCCTTCGCAGGAGTTGTGGAGCTTGGTCCAACGCGTGAGGTAGTCGCAAGTTGATTCGCTGGGCCCTTGGACGCACAAGGAGAGCTGGCGGGGCTTGGGAGGCTGCTTGGACGTGCTGGTGAAATTGCGGATGAAGACTTCCGTGAAGTCTAGCCAGCTGTTGATGCTGTAGGGCTTGAGGCTGTTCAACCAAGTGCGTGCCGTGCCTTGAACCATGAGCGGGACGTACTTCACGGCAACGCGCCTGTTGCTGTTCGCTATGCGGACTGCGGTGGAGTAATCGATCAACCAGTCTTCCGGCTTCATGGAGCCGTTGTTTTTTGGCGTGTCTCTTGGGAGTGAGAACCCTTTGGGGAAGGGTTCGTCGCGGATGCGGGGGCCAAAGCAAGGTGGGCCGACATCGTCTTCTTCTTCTAGCACCAGGGATCGCGCTAGGTGGTCGATCCGGTGGCGTGCGTCATTCTCGCCGACTCCTTCGCGGTGGCCTAGTCGGCCGCCGAGAGTCGGATGCGTAACAGGCGGTGGGGTGGGATATCTCTCCCCACGAGGTGGGGGAGGAGGCGGATCGCCTCGTCGTTCCACAGCTCGGGGGCGACCTTCTGCGTCGCGCTCGATGGTGAGCCGAGTCCGACTGCGGCTAGCAGCCGACTCCTTGTCTTTTCTCGCGCGGGCGCCGTCTACAGTCGGCGTCCGGGATGTCGCGCCGTGCTCTCGGCGTGGGGGAGGACTTTCAGCGCGGGCGCTAGCTTCATGCCGCTCTGCGGCCGCGTCGATCAGCTGCTGGATGCGTCTTGTCATGTAGGGGAGCTCGTCGGCCCCCAGCCCGTTTAGCTCGTCTACGGCTGCCTGAGCGGCACGCAGGTTCTTGAGTGGTGTGGCGTAGACTGGGAGGTCTGCTCCCAGCATGATGGCGATAGCCGCGCCGCGCTTCTTGAAGATGCCGGCTCGGCTCGGCCCGCCAGGAGGCGGCATGCCAAAGGCAGCGCGGTCGACTTCGCACTGGTGAGCCTCAGTGAGGCGTCTCATGGATGCTATCTTCTGGCCCTCCGCGATGAGGGCGAGGCGGCGTGCCTCCAGTGTCTTGGCGTCGGTCGGGATGGGGGCGGATAAGTCGTGTAGCGCCGTTTGTAGGGCGTCGTGGGCGTTTTCGCCTGAGGCGGCACCGTGGCTGATGACCAGCACCTCGGTGACAGCGCTGCTGCCACTGTCGGCTCGAGGAAGAGGGTCGTCGATGATCAACACGTTGGTGGGGAAGGCGTCAAGCGTTGCCGTGTCGGAGTCGACAAGCATCGGGTCGGTGGAGCCGACCGACTCCAGGTCCACAGCAAGCTCGCTGGAGACGTGAAGCTAGTCAAGGAGGCTGACGAGGCGGCTCTCGGGGCAGTCTGTGCCCGCGTCGGACGCAGGCTCGTCGGAGATGCGACCCTTGCCAAGAAGATCGGCGAGGCAGCTCGCCGCGCAGGCGTCATCGACGCCTTGCAACGCGTCGAGGCTACGCTCGCTGGGAAGGAAAAGGGTTCCCGTCCAGAACATGTCTCCGGACGACGGTGCACCTGGCTTATCATTGTGGGAGCCAGTAAGACATCGCCGGTGCCTGGAAACGGGATAAGGCGAAGACATGCACGCCAACGAATCTTACCCAGGTTCGGGGCTCTCCGTGGAGATAACACCCCTAGTCCTACTCTGCGGGGTCTCCGCATGATCACTAGATCAACACAAGTGGCTACAAGTGGCTCCTTGAGCTGTTTGGCTAGAGGAAGAAGAAGGGCAAGGCTAGCTCTCGTCTTCTCTCTATGTGGTGTCTAAAAACTCTAAGAGATCAACCCTTTGCATGGGTGCCCCGGGGGGTTTATATAGGCCTACCCCCAGGGGCACAATGGTAATCCGGCTGGATGCGGGGCCTAGCCGTCAGTGTCTGTATTCGCCGGCTTCTCTGCCGGCCGCTGGGGCCCGCCGACTGGTGGGTCCCGCCGGCTGCCGGCCTCTT
Organism: Triticum aestivum; assembly: GCF_018294505.1. Classification (NCBI taxonomy): domain Eukaryota; kingdom Viridiplantae; phylum Streptophyta; class Magnoliopsida; order Poales; family Poaceae; genus Triticum; species Triticum aestivum. Next base: position 511,264,772 of record NC_057802.1, on the reverse strand, counting down.
GGTCGACAGGCCGGCCCCACCGCCTAGGGGTCTTGCCGGCGGCTGGTTACTGTAGCCTCGCCCCTGATGACGAGGGCTTTGCTGAGGTAAGCATGGCTACAGTGCCGCCGCCCGGCGGGCTCTCACTATAGCCTTACCTCGTCTTGTCTCCTTAATGATGCACATACTTCGAGGGAGGGAGGTAGCTGGCTATTGGGAGCCGGCTTCACCCCAGGCTGACTGGGGGAGGCTTGGCCGCCTTCAAGCGTCTCTCTGGCCGAAGGGGCCCGCCGCCCGCGGGCCGTACTGACAGCCTGTCGTGGGTGGCGTCATGGTCAACATGGCAACAGTGCCGCGCCGGACGGGGGATGGCCGACCCGTACGACGCACTGTGGCCACGCGTGCTCCGGGATTCGGGGGTGGCAGGCTGTACTGTAGCCATGCCCCGTCTCGTCACCGTTATGTGGGTGCAGCCCTTGAGGATGCGATCTTGGCTGCTTGCCGGGAGCCGGTCTTCTTGTGGCCGGCTTCTGGGAGTCGGTCCTCTTGTGGCCGGCTTCTTGGAGTCGGCCATCTTGTGGCTCTCTTCGGGAGGGTTTTTAGGGCCGGGCCGTCTTCCAGTAGTCGGTCCGTGGGATAGCCAGCCAGGGGAAGGCGGCCCTGTGCTTTGGGTGCTTGAAGGCTCGATCGGCCCAATAATTTCTTGAAGAGCCAGGGGAGTCGGTTAGGCTACCCGTGGTCATTATCTCCGACAAAAGGAAATAACTAAGTGTTGGAAGATTAATATGATGAAAATAGACCCGGGGGCCATAGGTTTCACTAGTGGCTTCTCTCATGAGCATAAGTATTCTACGGTGGGTGAACAAATTACTGTTGAGCAATTGACAGAACTGAGCATAGTTATGAGAATATCTAGGTATGATCATGTATATAGGCATCACGTCCAAGACAAGTAGACCGACTCCTACCTGCATCTACTACTATTACTCCACTCATCGACCGCTATCCAGCATGCATCTAGAGTATTATTCATAAAAACAGAGTAACGCCTTAAGCAAGATGACATGATGTAGAGGGATAAATTCATGCAATATGATAAAAACCCCATCTTGTTATCCTCGATGGCAACAATACAATATGTGCCTTGCTGCCCCTACTGTCACTGGGAAAGGACACCGCAAGATTGAACCCAAAGCTAAGCACTTCTCCCATTGCAAGAAAGATCAATCTAGTAGGCCAAACCAAACTGATAATTCGAAGAGACTTGCAAAGATAACCAATCATACATAAAAGAATTCAGAGAAGATTCAAATATTGTTCATAGATAAACTTGATCATAAACCCACAATTCATCGGTCTCAACAAACACACCGCAAAAAGAAGATTACATTGAATAGATCTCCACAAGAACATTGTATTGAGATCCAAAAAGACAGAAGAAGCCATCTAGCTAATAACTATGGACCCGAAGGTCTGAGGTAAACTACTCACCACTACAAAAAAAGACACATCCGTGACATTTTGGGCCGAACGAATTTTTTTTCTGTCATACATATGACACTTCTATGACAATAATTGTGACAAAACCCGGTATCATCATAGATGTGGTGGGCTCCGACTTCTATGACAAAAAATCATGATAGAAAATGGGCTTTTCATCCTGGGCAGGCCGGAGACACAGCTGCATGACATTCTTTGGGCCGTCCATGACGGAAAAAACCGTGGTAGAAGCAAGGGCGAGGAAAATTTCGGGGAGTTCCCGGTTATGGTGGGAGGTCGGGGGCCGAGCGATGCGCATTTCTCTCGTACACGTACGCGCGTGTGTGCGAGGCGTTGGCTCTAACTGAACCCGAGCGAGGCGTTGGGCTCTAACTGAACCCGAGCGATTGCACTGCAGGCTACGCGTTACTGAACCCGAGCGATCGATCGATGGCTGTTAACTGAACCCGATCGAGCGATTCCTTCGCTACTGCTGCTAACTGAAGCCGATCGATGCTGCCTCTGGATGAACAGTGAGCGTTGCTGGGGGGGTTGGATGAACAGTTCCCGGTGGGGGTGGATGAATAGGACCCCGTGGTGTTGCCTCTGGATGAACAGGACCCCGATCGATCGAGCCGGTTGGGGCTGGATGAACAGGACCCCGTGGAGGGCAGAATGAACAGTAGACGGTGGAGGGCTAGAGGAACAGTAGCCCGTGGAGGGGTGGTTGAACAGGAGCCCGTGGAGAGGGCAGGTTGAACAGTAGCCGGTGGAGTAGCGCGTGGTGGAGGCTGGATGAACAGGAGCCCGTGGATGAACAGTCGCAGGTGGAGGCTGGAGGAGGTCGACGGTGGATGAACAGTAGCCCAATGAGGCTGGAGGGGGTCGACGGTGGAGATGAACAGTATCCCGTGGAGTCCCGTTTTGGCGGTACGCCACACCCCTCCTAATGAACAGGACCCCCGTTTCGACCGTAGCGCTCCAACACAAGTCCGTTTCCTCCGTTTTGTGGTACGCCACACCCCTCCCGATCAACAGGACCCCCGTTTCGACCGTAGGAGGTCCGTTTCCTCTGTTTTGCGGTACACTAGACCCCTCCCGATGAACAGGATCCCATTTCAAACGTGGCCGGTCGAACACAAGGCCGTTTCCTCCGTTCTGCGGTACGCCAGGCCTCGTTTCCATCGGCTGTTCTGTCCAAGCCCACCCGATGAACACGACGACGCATTCCGTTCCAACCCAGCCGGTTGGCTCACCATGAACACGACGACGAGGCTGTTTCTCCATTCCGACCCAGCCATGTACACGAGCCCTGGCCGTACGTATGCGCGAGTAGGCGTTCGAGACCCTGCCCGTATGTACGTACGTGGCCGTATTTTCTTTCTTGCACACTGGCCGCTGTACGTACGTGTACATGCTACATGCGCGCCTCTACTACGACACGTGTGTGCCTCTACATCCACCAGTATATATGTACGTACACGTTCGCGACTAGAATGACAACGCTACGTACGCTTCGACCAGGTGGGTCCTGACTGTCAGGCACTTCCTTGCCTGCGAAGATGTAGCTGGTGGGTCCCAGCAGTCAGAGGGGCGAATCATTTTTTTTGCCCAGACGCACTTCCTTGCGTGCGAAGATGTAGCTGGTGGGTCCCAGCAGTGAGGGGGAAACGTTTTTTCACGAAATACAGTGGCCCGTCCGGTGGGTCCCAGCTGTCAGGTGGAGGAATCATTATTTTCCACGTAATAAGGAGGCACTTCCTTTCTGCGGCCGTGGACCCAGCTGTCAGCCTCTCCACGTACAGTCCACGTCCGATGGAAGTCGTTCCTTGACCACGTTGACCACGCCGCACCGAGAGCACCAGGGCGGTGGACGACGGCGAGGCCTAGGAAGGGGACGCCGGGGAGCCGGGGAAGACGTGGTAGTGGAAGCCCGCGCGGAGAGGAGTACGAGGGTTCACTGGTTCGGCTGCGATGTGAGGCTGCCGTCGCAGCAGGGCCTGGCCAGCGGTGGGAATAGTAGGTGGCGGTGAGGCCTCCGTGGCAGCACCGCCGGCCACGGGAGGCAGGAGCATGCGGCACGACCGGCGCTGCTTTGGGCGGCTAGAGCAAGAAGACCAGAGGTTGAAGAAGCACTACGGCCATTGGATGGACATCGTACGGTCACTGGAGCTAGAATCGTTCGTATTGACGAAAGTTGACAAAGGCCCCCGTCCCAGTCAACTTAGTAGGCCCACAAGTCAGCCTCCCACCATGGTGGGTCCCAGCTAGTAGGGGGAGTATTCATTTTTTTGTGCGTAATAAGGAGGCACTTCCTTGCGTGCGAAGATATAGCTGGTGGGTCCGAGCTGTCAGCGATGGTAACATTTTTTTCGCGAAATACAGAGGCCCTTTCGGTGGGTCCCTGATGTCAGGTGGAGGAATCATTATTTGGCGCGTAATAAGGAGGCATTTCCTTGCGTGCGGCCGTGGACCCAGCTGTCGGCCTCTCCACGTACAGTCCACTTCAGATGCATGTCGGTCGTTGACCACGTTGACCAGGCCGCGCCAAGAGCACCAGGGCGGTGGACGACGGCGAGGCCTAGGAAGGGAATGACACGGAGGCAGGGAATACTCGGCAGTTGTTTCCCACGCGGAGGGGAGTACGATTGTACGAGGGTTTACTGGTTCGTCTGCCGTCGCCAGAGAATAACAGCAGGTGTGGGTGAATAGAGGGATGGTTTGGCCGGCGATGGGAGTACGGTGGGGCAGTGAGGCCTATGCGGCAGCAGAGCCGGCCGCGGGGAGGAGGGAGCAGGCAGTCCCGCCGGCGCTTGTTTGAGCGGCTGGAGCAGGAAGAGCAGAGATTGAAGAAGCACGACGGCCGTTGGATGGACATCCAACAGTCAGTGCTTGTGCGTCAACCTTTTTTTAGGAAAGCCTCAAATCTGTGGAAAACAGCATACAGCCCATCTGCCATTATTTCTAATAATTTAGAGCCCATTTGCTAATTATTAAGGTTTTTTTTGGAGCCCATATTCTTTTTGTTAGCATTACAGGCCATATTGTGGCCACGGTAAAAAATTATACGAAATTTTGCATATTTCGGTGCGGTCCGAACTGTTTTTAATCCCGAAATTTCGACTCACATTCAAACTAATTTTAAAAATAAATGTATATCAATATAAAATCCAACAAATTCTCCACGCATAAAAGTTAATGTAATTTAAAATTTCAAAATGAAAAAAAGATATTTGAAACTAATTGCCGGTTTGATGTGTTTTCAAAATTTACAGCCCATTTCTCATTACTGATGGGCCATTTTCTCGGCCAGCCGAATGAAAGCTCTCCTTGTCTTGAAAGATTTGCAGCCCAACAGGCCCGACAAAGCGACTTACTTGGCAAATCACAAAAAAACTGGGATGTGGCCGTGGACCCAGCTGTCAGCCTCTCCACGTACAGTACTCTTCCGATGGAATGCCGTTGACCACATTGACCACGCCGCGCCGAGAGCACCAAGACGATGGACGACGGCGAGGCCTAGGAAGGGGACGACCCGGAGCCAGGGAAGACGCGGCAGTGGATGCCCACCCGGAGAGGAGTACGAGGGTTCACTGGTTCGGCTGCGGTGTGAGGCTGCCGTCGCCGCAGGGCCTGGCTAGCGGTGGGAGTAGTAGGGGGCGATGGGGCCTCAACGGCAGCACAGCCGGCCACTGGAGGCAGGAGCAGGCGGTCACCCCAATGCTGGTTCGGGCGGCTGGTGCAAGAAGAGCAGCGATTGAAGAAGCAGCAGGACCGTTCCATTCAAATCCACCGGTTACTGCTGCTAGAATCGTTTGTTGACTAAGTTGACAAGCCCTGCATACGCGTCAACTTAGTAGGCCCACAGGTCAGCCTCCCAACCAGTGCGCCCCAGAAGTCAATGGGAGGAATCTTTTTTTTCGCGTAATAAGGAGGTAGTTGACTGCGTGCGGCCAGGCCAGCGGAGGGAGTAGGGTGGGCCGGGGAAGCCTGCGCGGCATCACAGCGGGCCACAAGAGGAGGGAGCAGGCAGTCCCGCCGGCGCTAGTTTAGGCGGCTGGAGCAGGAAGATTAGATTGAAGAAGCACGTCGGCCATTGGATGGACATCAACCAGTCACTGCTGCTAGAATCGTGTGTTCACTGACAAAGCCTTGCGTAAACAAGTCAGCCTCGAAATCTGTGGCGTGTACAGCCCATTTGCTATTATTTTTATAATTTTTACTCATTTTCTATTTCATATGGAATTTATTGCAGCCTGTTTTCCATTTTTAGAATTGCTGGCCATTTTCTGGTCAGTACCAGGGTAAAAAAATTAACTAAATATGTGGGAAATTCTTAAAATTCGCAAATTTTTGCTGGGGAACAAAATATTCTTAATCCAAAAGTTAATAGCCATACTAAAACAAATTTAAAAATAAATTAGTACTATGTCATGTTAAATCCAATGAAATACGTATAAGATATCAGTGAAGAACAAAAGCAAAAAAAGAAACTTATATCCCATTTGCTATAATTTTTTGGAATTTTCAACCCCTTTTGATATTACTTTTAACAAACATTTACCATACTCTTAAGCCAGGCCGGAATGCATCCCTCCTCGTCTTGAAAGATTTGCAGCCCAGTAATCCGGAGAAAACAAATAGGCCTATCTTGGGTATTCTTCAAAAAGAAATACTGAGCTACCTATTTTCCCAAAGAACTGGTGCATGAGAATTTTTAGCTTTATTTATTTACTTATTTATGTTTAGGGGACCATGAGCATGTACCTGGGCCGGATTCATGTGATAGCCTCCTTTCCAGTTAATTATGGTCTTCTCTATTGGGCCTTCATCAGTGGGCTGCATGTTATCAACAAGTGGAAAATGTGTTCCGTACGAAAAATAGTATGCGCTACGTACGGTACGGGGCACTAAAGGATCGAACCATGCAACGACTTCCAAAACATTGTGTTTGTCGTTCTAACAACACATTTATTCAACCAACAGACGAAATATACTACTGATTGTACATTGAAAACAGCAGCAGCAGCAACCAGGGCTGGGGGTGCAACAGAAGCAGTAAGCAGGCCAGAAGAGTGAAGACGCAGCTCTCTCTTCCAAACCAAACATGAACCATCATTACAAAAGGGCTACCAAAAAGAACAAGTGTATGCATCAAACTAAATAAAGATCCTACTACACCAAGTGTACGCATCTAACTAACTGGCTCAGTTAGACGTTACTACTTATTAAGCTGTGGAGATTGGCTGACGGCTTGAACCAGATGGGTGCCTGACGGGGGAAACTCCAGCCAGCAGGTCGAAGTCTGATACTTGCGACCGTCTCTCCTACTTTGGGTTGCAGAGCGTGGCGGCACATATCAGGGTATGGTGCATGAAGAGACGCATGGTATGCTGTGTACACACAATTTTGCCTGATGAACGAAACAGCGCTGCCATCATGATCCTTGTCGTCGGTTATCTCCTGGTTAATCGGATAACTCAGTCCGACAAATAGCGAGCGTGTACCAAGGCTACTTACCAGCCTCCAGTCAAAAATTCCTGAAGGCCCAGAGAAGCTGGGATCCTTCTCAAAGACCTTGCAGTGACTGTGATTGTATTCTGTGAAACAACACATCGGGTACGTGCGAACGATCATCAATCTTTCGCCGCCGTCTGATCGAGCCAGGAACCACCTGCAACTGCCATGCCGCTTTTCTTTGAAAGGTTCTGGGATTAGGAAGGGTAGGGACACCAGGCGGCCTACAACATCATATCAAGTTGGAGTCAAATAAAAAAGGGCTCTTGATTTAGTCAATCTTAAGAACAGCATGTTATGAGCATGAATATTTTTTCAGCAAATGTTGACAGTAATATAAGCACGCCATCATGATATCATAGGAAAGTAACATACTACTGTAACAGCCGTTTGTAGCGATGACTGGAGTAGGCCAGCAATACGTCCAGCCATAGAAGGAGTCGACAGCGTAAATGAAGCCCTTGTGTTCAATGGCATCAGAGAACCATGGAGGATGTATGATCCTCCGATGGACTTGCAGATTTATCCACTTACCGCAGTGACCTGTCAGATAGGCGAGACCGCGGTTGAAGAACGCAATTAGCCTGAAGTCTTTATAATTCGCAGGTCTTGTGGGCACTTGGCAGATTACAACCTTGAGCAAATCAAACTTGGTATCATGTTGGCTACTGTAAGATTCCGAGTATTCTGGGCCGCGGTGCCAAAGCAGTGCAGTGTTAATCGAAGGAAGGGGGATCAATCGCCGGGTGTAGACCTCCACGAGCATCCAGCTGCCGCGACCGTCGACGAGCACCATCCAAGACGTGTTCATGCCGACCCAGTACATACCGTTAATGTAGTTGAGGCTGACGGGGATCGGATCGCAGTCAAGGGGGTTGATGCTCGCCACCCTACGATCGTTATACTGCGTGACACGCCGTTTCTGAAGATCAGGCGGCATCAGCAAGCAAGGAGCTGGCTTAAAAAGCTCCGGCCTGAGGGCTTTGAGTAAACGGTACAACCCCGACGAGCACGCGGCGAGCGGCATGGTACTGAGATTGTCCACACGCGAAACAATGAGATTGATTACCTCTCTGGGGAGCGAATTCCAGCCACTCTTTCGACGGACGCTGCTCGGTTCTACCATTGTTAGCGGGGATGGAAGATTGGACGAGATTATGTGCGGACAAAGATGGAGAAGCGAATATGTGCTGCGGGAAGTGGACATGTGATGATGACTACAGCACGCCGCTTGACTTACGAGACACATACCAGCAGCGTAGGGTCATGTCGATGCCAGACAACTTGCTTGAGTGATCACAGTACTGGTACTCCCTACAGTGTTATGCCCTAACTTGCTTGAGTAGAGTAGTAGAGTAGGACTCTGCTCTACTACTAGCACCGGAGGAGTAGTATATTCTAATCTAAAATAGTTACAAACTTCAATGCCCGAGCGTGGAACGACTACGAACCGTGCTCAAAGACCGTGTCTACATGGTGTTTGGACATGAGCGACAACCTCAACGCCAACGGTGCTTCTCCCGTTGCACCGTATGTGTTTCTGTCCTTCCTGTTCGAAATCGTGGTAGAATTCATGTTTCTACTCTGTGTCCTACTACTATGCTAGTCCACATGATTAGTTTCATCTCTGTTATAGCCGTCATGATTTATTTTGTGCTTATTCGGATTAAATCTCGTAGTAACTTGCTCATATATTCAACTGGCGCAACGTCCCCTACAGCCACTCCCGTTTCATGGACGGCCTGGTCGATGCCTCCAAGGAGCCCTTCGTCCACTGCTATGAGTGCCCGATGCCATTTTGTGGCTCGCCGGCGGACATGGTGCATCGCCTCACGGATGCGTGCAGCGGTCACTGCTGGCCCTTGGCGGAGAACATCAAGTACGAGACGTGCTACCCGTTCACCATGCCGGAGTCGCTGGAGGATCACTGCCGCCTGCTAGTCTCGGAGGAGGACAGCAGCGTCTTCCTCTTGATCGTGGGCATGAGTAATCCCATGTCTAAAAACGAATGATATCTTGAGAATTTTATCGGAAAATAGTATGTCGACCATTTCATCGAAAAAATGATATGTCGAGAAAGATGATAGAGGTGAGGAGGAGTGGGGCGTGGTGGTGACTGTCCAACAGAATATCAGCTTGTAATTGTGCGTCGCTCCTGTATCGCGTTGTGCTTGGGTAGGTTTTTCATCTGCAACCAGTAGTGTGGCAAATGATGGAAAGGTTTTTAGAACTAGCAAGATGCCCATGCGTTGCACGCATCAAGATGCATTTGTATGAGTAGTTTATCTTGTGGGAGAAAAGGATGAACGAGGGAAGGCCTTATTTGCAAATCTGGAGAGGGGTATGGGTATCTTTTTGCAAAATTCCCATTTGTTTCCTTCCTATCTATCAGATATAAATCGGATGGCCTATATTGCAAGAAAAAAAGTATAGAGAAAAAAGTAGACAGTAAAGGAAGTAGAGATAAATATTAAATATTAAATATTAAATAAATATAACAGTAGAGAAGAGAGGAGAGATATCAGAGACGTCGGGAAAGGACCGCGCGCGCGGGAAAAAGCGGCAGGGCGTGCGCTAGTTTTGGCGCGCGGCGTCCGGCGCGCTTTATAAAATCCAACGCCCTCCCACCGCTCTGTGCCTTGCCACCGCTCTCTCCCGCTCTGTGCCTCGCCACCGCTCTCTCCCTGCTCTTTTTCGCCTCGCCGCCGCCGCGTCGCCAGGAAACTTGGGGATACCGCGGCGTCCGCGCGCGCCCCTCCGGCGGCTTCTCCGCCGAGATCCGGTTCCGCGGGATGCGCCTCGGCCTCGGCAAGTTCAACACCACCAACGAGGCCGCCCGCGCGTACGACGCGGCGGTGTGGCACCTCCGGTGGCCTCACAGAACATTTAACTTCCCCAACGTGCCGATGCGGGAGCGGGCGCAGGACCTCGCGCCTCCACCGCGGCTTAGCGCCGATGAGGATCGTCGCGACAACCGGAGGCGGGAGCACCGTCTGGCATCGCCGAGATGGACGAGGAAGCCATGGCACTATGGCGCCAACACTTCCCGCAGGACATCATCAAAGAGCGCGAGTTCTACGCACAAAGGAGGGCGGAGAGGGATAAGAGGAGGGCGGAGCGAGCCGCCTATCGCGAGGACAAGCGTAGGCGAAAAGCTGACGGTCAATTCAACATGAGGCTAGGAGCAGTGTCGCCCTAGGAATCCGATGACGATCGGTATCTTCACGCCTACAGTCAGACGTCGGAGGAGGACATCACCGAGCAGTCGGACGACGAGGAGTAGTTGAATTATCGTTTTTTCTCTATCTATGCTGAGAACTATCCTCTACTCTCTAGTATCTACTTCTCGATCTCAGCACTGTAAACGCTTTTTAAAGCGCCACGCGTTGCGATTCTGTTGGAGATGCTCTAACATGGCAGATGAGTGCTTTAATGTTGCCCATAAGATGCACGAGTATTACTAGTAGTATATTTTTCTTGCCATGTTGAGATTTTAAAACCACGAGTGCGAACATGCAGAGGAGCAATGAAGACCAAACACGGGATATTCGGGACATCTTCAAGGAGCGTGGGAAGTTAAAGAGGAGCTGCACCGAACCTGTAAAACGAGTTTGGTAAGTAACACCCTTTCAATTACTTTCGTGTAGCCTCGTGTTCTTCGATGTGTATATGTTGTAGTTTCTGTTTCTCTTAAGCGTGGTGTTCTTCGATGTGTAATAAGAATAGTCTTAATCGTCCTAATGCTTTCATTTTTAGCTTGATGTAGGAAGTGGGTGTTCTCACCTTGTAGTCTGTTTTTTCCTTTTGAATTCACTTCTCCGAGGTCTGTTTATCTGGCTTCTACTAAATGGATCTAGGTTGCTCTGAGTATTGATCTAAAAAAGAAGTAACTTCATGTCAGGATGCGGTTCCTACGAGGAGGGAAGTACGGTCAACCTCGAGATCATGTTTACAAAATGAGGCTGGATTACACACAAGGTGCCAGTTCCCTAATGATGCTGGATTAGACACAAGGAGCAAATTCCCAGATGATGCTGGATTACACACAAGCCAAGTGGAGTCGTCTACTGTTCATGTCCTCGTGGCATTAGTAAAGGCTGAAAAAAAGCGTGCAACAGCCCTTGAGAATGTAGCTGAGTTCCTGAAGAAGCGAAAAGAGTAATCAAATGCTCTCTTCACCCAAGCCAAAGAAGAGATGGAAGAAGCCAGAAATAAGCTAGCAGAGGCAGAGCAGGCTAGGCGTCTCCTGCTATCTAAAACTGTTGTCAATACAAAATTTCCTTCATAATAGCTAGGTTCAAATGTTTATCCAGTCAGCATGCCTGTTGTGATGTCCGTGCATCTACCGATGTGGCACAAAATGTTTTTTTTCAGGTCATGTAATAACAGCAATTACTTTCCAAACAACAGCTGACGAAGCATTGGATATGGTATAGTTCACGCGCAAGCCCGACATTCCAAGTTCAACTTCCACATCAAACTCATGTTCACAGATATCTGCAGATTCATACATAATGTCCACAACCATGATTCACTTCAAAGCCAAAACAAATGTGAGGAGAGTTATAAATAAAGAAAATCCTCTACTAGTTCCTGCTACCAGTGCGAGCACAACAAGTCAAGACCATGCGTAAATTAATTATATTTCAGTCATATTTTGTGTTCTAAAATGCCTGCCGGCTCGCGGAAGGACGTGTTGCCGGCACACGCGCGGATTCAATGAAGGCAGGCGGGGCTGGTTGCACGCGGCGAGGAGGCTTGCTCAGCTGGGCCTGCAGCGAGTGCGGCCCTCTTGGCCGGCGCGTCGGTTCAATGCCTGCGCTATGAGAGGTCGCGTCCGTGTCAGAGCAATCACTCCCTCCAGTCCTTTTTTGTTTGGGTATAACAAAATCTCGTTTTCCATTCACATTTTACAAGTAAAATTCATGGACAAACTTTGACCCAAAGTACGATGGGGACTAGTAAACCAGAATGGCGGTAGTAGTATTTTCAATCAAAGAAGGGTTTCCCCTTCCGATTTTCATTCCTGAAAACCAGCAACTAAATTTAAACCATAGTATTTGCCCTAGAACTACCAGGTTCAACATCTTGCAACATAAACCCATACAACCTCCATCGCAAAAAAAACATACAACCATACGCCAAGGAGGTACGTAGTACTATGAATTCCAAGTTCGCTCCATACCAATCGTTCTAAAAACTACTTACTACTTATAACGCGCCATTGAAAATCGGAACTCTTAACCCCACTAAAAAAGATATTTTAAACGTGGCTACTCGATCTGTGGCAACTGGCGAGCCACCGCGCTCCAAGTCGTTCACCTGTGGTTCCGACCATCAACTCCTACAGATCAAATTATCACGCGAGCTGACTATTCCTACAAAGGTGCTCCACCACGTACCCGGTACCCGCGAATGCTGCAATCGTGCACCTAGGGTTTTAGGGTTTATTTGTTAACGTCGCCTTTATGTAACACTCATGTGTGTGAGACAGCGAGAGGCCGACTGCGCGCGTGCGCCTCTTCTCTTCGTATATGTACTCCACCGTTTGTCTGGTGTCCAAAAAATTATGATAACTACTAGCAATGTGCTAATGCGTTGCCACACGATCAAAGTAGATTAATACATATTCACCGATTTGATAGAAAAAAAGTCTAGTTTTGAAATATGTATATCACTAAAAATATGTTATGTTTCACTCAAAATATATTCCTTTGGCGGTTTTGATGAGATAAGGGAGGAATGTTGTTGGTTTCAAGATTCGAGAAGTTGTATATGTCTAATTTCTACTCTTACTAGCAAGATGCCCGTGCGTTGCACGGAACATCAAGATCTTGTGGGAGAAAAGGACGAACGAGGGAAGGCCTTATCTGCAAATGTGGTGAAGAGTGCGGGTAAATTGCCATATTTTCCTTCCTATCCGTCAGATATAAATCGGACGACCTACATTGCAGGATGGCAGGCCCACCATCATCACCAACTCTATTTTTTATCCCTACTCTTATAAAAAGCATTGTCGGTGATGATCGTGTGCCTGCCATCCTGCAATATAGGCCGTCCGATCTATATCTGATGGATAGGAAGGAAAGTATGGCAATTTTGCAAAAAGATACCCACACCCCTCTCCACATTTGCAAATAAGGCCTTCCCTCGTTCATCCTTTTCCCCCACAAGATAAACTACTCATACAAATGCATCTTGATGTTCCGTGCAACGCATGGGCATCTTGCTAGTTGTTGCAAAAGGCCCATGTGTGTGTGAGAGAGAGGGAGAGTGGAGGAGGACGGAGTGCATGTGTGACAAAGACACAAGGAGTGTGTGTGCGATAGGTATCAGCTTAAAATGAGGCGATAGTGTGTGTGTGCACGATCGAGAGGGCGTGTCTCAAGAAGGGAAGAAAAATCTACATAGATACAAGGAGCGAGAGAGAGACATGTATGCGATGGTGGAAGCACGAGTGTGCGGGTGTATAAACCTATCTAGAGGCTAGCTAGTCGATAAATGTTTGTGAGAGAAATACGAGTCGGGGTGCGAAAGCGAGAGTTTTGTGTGTCTGTGAGAGAGACGGTAGTCAGGAAGGGGAGTGGAAGGAGGAGTTGTGTGTGTGTGTCTGTGAGAGAGAGAGAGAGGAGACGGTAGTCGGGGTTGTCTGATCGGTAAAAAAATGAATAATGTCAGTCTGGGATGGAGACGAAAAGGAGACCGCAACAAATGTTGTGTCTACAGGAGAGAGAGAGAGAGTAATTTTACTGGTATGAGTCATATGTAGAGACATATAGGGTGTGTGAGAGAATCCCATAGAGAGAAAGACAAAGTGAAAGACGAGTGGAGACTGTGTGTGTGGCGGTGAAAAAGAAAGCTTAGGTACCGAGTGATACCAGAGAACAGTAGAGACGTGAGAGATAATGAAAACCGTGTAATGTATAATGATAGGGAGAGTGTGACACTTCTCGAGGGAGATGTCGAGAGACCATGTTTGCGAGGATAGGAGAAACATGAAGTGAGTGTGCGGGTGAGCTGGAGAAAAGAGAGTGATAGCTACCTAAAGGAGCATGCATGCGAGAGACATGGGCGTGAAAGGAGTGAACAAAAAAGGGATTCAAATATTTGAATTCGAGATGATGATACATGTAATCCATACTCGAACCAAAATTGATCTATCAAACATGCATACTCATATGAATTCACGCACATCTATGTTATTTAATATGTAGATATTACTGATCCATAAATTTTAGTAGAACATAATTTGGTTAAAAAAATTTGAATTCAACCTTAAGATTTCGAGATCGTTGTATTTGTAAATCATATTATACATATAAAGGAGCAGAATTCTTTGTTGTGCTTTTGAAAGTATATATAAAAAATGATGTATATAGAATGTAATTCTAATTGAAAATGGATCCCGCCCGAAAAAAATAGAATACAAACGGGATTCAAATTGAGTTGGCACGGTAAACGTGCACTCTGCAAAATTTGAACGAAGCGGGGAAAGTCGTAGTAACCGCCCGAAACCAAAATCTGCGAGATGGAAATAACTACTGCCTATCCCTGCCACGCAAAGCCTATCTGCTGGATTTCTATAGGTTTCGATAGGGGTAAGTTTGTAATTTCACCCAAACGTGACGTAACCGCCTCTCACCCGGATTCATACACGGTGGGCGCCAAAACACAGTGTGTCCTCGGCCGAAATCGACTCCCTCCCCGATTCATATTCATACAAGGTGGGCGCCAAAACACAGTGTGTCCTCGGCCGAAATCGACTCCCTCCCCGATTCATATTCATACACGGTGGGCGCCAAAAACAAACTCTCGTCGGCAAATATTCGCTGTATGCGAGATTACCGTCCTATCCCCAACCGACTAATGTTGCTGTGATGTAGTAGAAATTTGAAACGGGGGCTAAGTTTGTAAATTTCCTCGCATTTGAGACAAGCGCGCCCTGAATACATGGTCCCCCTTCCTCTCTACCTCCCTTTTCCCCATTCGTACTCCGTGGGCAACAAAACACCCTCTCCACCCCACACTCCTCCGTCCGCCGCCGTCCGCCACCCCATCCACCGCCGTCTGCCTCCACCATGCCGGAGCTGATACCCCAACGCCGCCGTCCATTACAAGAGATCGACCTCTCTCATCCACGGCTTCGGACCGGGATCCTTGCATCCCGCCCTCTCGCTTCATCCCCGCCGTCGTCCACCTTGCCGGCGCCACTCCTACGACCGTCTCGTCCACCACGCCCCGCCGCCACCGGCTACCCTCCTAGATCTGCTTCCACGCCGCCGACAGCCATCGCTACCGTAGCACCGTCAAATTCTCAGCACATGCGTACATGGCGCCGCACCAGAGGCGGTACTCTTTCGTATCTGCTCAACTTATTTATCGCAACAAGAAAATAGATCGCCACTGCTTTACTCTGATTTCTTGTCTTGGTTGCGAAGTTGCCTTTGTCCGGTTTGCACCTTCAGATCCGGCATGGCACGCTCAACACTATACTCCCAATGCTTATGGTTTTCCCCTTTTATATTCCACACTAGTTAAATCACAGTAGACTAAATTTCAAAATTGGGTCAGTCGATTTTTCAGAGCTCGCCAGATTTCGCCGGAGTTCGCCGGTGCGAACGAAGGGGCTCGGGTGGTTGTGGGGCCTCGCCGAACAAAGAAAACTCAACGCGGGTGGGGGTTGGGGCGGGGGTGGGGTGGGGGTGGCGGAGGAACACAGGCGGCGGGGGCCGGTGGTCCGGTCGGCAGCCCTTGCGGTGTTCTGTATGGGAAGAATCAGAGACGACGAAGAAGATGGGTTAGGAGACGTAGGATCTTCATCCAACCGCCTGAAATGGTCGAGAGACAGCTGGGAGTTGCATTCTTAATGCGCTCTGGTTCATCATGTGTGGGCATTGCGCAACCAACATTTTATTATCCAAAATCTGCTTTCTCTTCTTTACCATGTTCCTCTTCCGTTCTTCTTTAATATGTACTCTCTCCGTTCCTAAATACAAGTCTTTGTATAGATTCCACCATGGACTACATATGGAGCAAAATGAGTGAATCTACACTCTAAAATGTATCTGGATACATCTGTATGTGATCCATAGTGGAAATCTCTACCAAGACTTATATTTTGGAACGGAGGGAGTATGATAGTAGTACAGTATATTCCTTGTACTGAAGTTGAGCAAGGACATTTGCAGTGTAGAGGTCTATACGGTCGGTTGTGATGGACACTTTGAGCCTCTTTGATTCGTAGGATCTTGTAAACATAGGAATAGGATGTGTAGTGGCTTGCCCACTTGAATCCTATAAGAATAGCAAGGAAATACGGGGAGCTGTGTCGCCTTTGAGAGTTACACTGATATTAACAGTACCGCACCTTCACTTGAAGAGAGCTGGTATCCGAAGCCTTTCTAGCCGTACCGGCAATACTAGCACATATATTCCAGCAAGTTCCACTTTGCTGATTTTACTCTGATGCTTAAGGTTTTCCCGTTATATCTACACTATGATCCGTGTAGCTGCTTTGTGTCGCACTAGCAACAGTCCACTCTTTAAGCTAAACACTGCAATGACCTACAAAATTTGCACCAAGGCATTGAGTGCCATTCTGGATGCAATGAAACTCATATGCTCCTCACCTGTTGATTCTTGTTCAGAATATGATCCTAATGACTATTCTAACCTCGAGGAGTCAAAGGCAGATGGCCTGTCCTGTTCACCCATCAAGTTGCCTCTTCTAATTTGGCAATATTTTATTGATTGCGGGTATCTTGCATATGTTGTCTTGCATTTCTTCTACTTTGTTGCACCGCCATCTGCTTAGTTTACTCATCATATATGTCGAGATGCCATGCCCATCCATTATCAATACATATTCCATCTGTCATCATACCATGTTTTTCCACTCAAATGTTGTTCTTGTGCATCAGACATCAAAAAGGAAGAGGGTGATTGAAGAACCTGAAGGAGCACCAGCAAAGTCCTTGAAAAACGTGGTGGTGCCGGAGAAATCAGACAGCACCCCACTTATATTGGCTGTACAACCAGTGACACAAAACGTAGGACCGACTCCAGCAGACTGTACCCATACTTCACTGGCCACACCACTAGCCCCACCACATAGGACCTGCACTCCAGCAAAAGGTATACCAATTTCATTTGCCATAGCACCAGCTGTACCACAAAAAAATCCCACTCCAGCAAAAAGTACTGCAAGTCCACCGGCCGAAGACCTATCCCAACTACAGAGATGGCCAATTCCTGCAGATTGGAACCCCATTCCATTTATTCCCAGTTTAAAAGACAATGCTTTCAATGTTGCTAGGGACTACGTGCATATATTCCCATCATGGGAAGATTATTGTCAAGACAAACACCATTTTCACATCTTCCTGTCCAACTTACGTGTAAGTGCTATTATTCATGGTTATTATTTTCCTGTTTTCTGCTGATTGAACACATCAATGATTTACATTACATTGTTGTAACTAGGCAAGGGTCAATCTGGATAGTCATGACGAGCAAAGCTTGCTTGTGCTTTTCAAGGAAGCATTGCAGCAGTATCGGTGTTACCTGAGGAAATCACACTTTGATGGCAAGTCTATAAACGAATTTCTGGTGAAGTCTCCTGTGCTAAATTTAGAAGAGATTGAATGGAAAAACCTTGTTATGCACTGGTCTCGTTCCCAGGATGAGGTACTGTCTATGAAATCATATGACAATTTGAACTTCTACTTTTCCGCATGTGCCTTACGGATCTTTTTTGCAGGAAATCTGTTCGAAGAAGAATTCCGGTTTGTCAAGAACAACAGGATATCGCAAATATGCTGCCCACTGCTTTGCTCTTGTATCACTGTACTTGGATACATACCTGGTTCATTATGTGACAACAGTATGCCTGATAGCTTGCTTATCAATTGTTCGCACCAAATTATCTGATCTCTATGAATGGTTACATTAGTGTAGAATATATCCAATGCCAATGTTTTTTTAGCTCTGCATTGTTCTTGTAAGTACATGCTGTCCTTTATCAGTGTACTTATAATGACAGGTAGTTGTTCATGTACCATCACTCTGCAGCTTATTTTCCTTTGCCCGCCATTTTCTACACATCAGATATATATTTACTCTTACCATAAGGTTGGTACTGAAGAAGTTTAGCTGTGCATTGCTCTTGGCTATACCTTTTTCCTGTATCGTTGTACTTACATTTATAGCTACTTGGTTATGTAGCATCACTCTTCATCTTATCTTAAATATTCTCCATTTTTTCGTATATTATCACATCTATATTTACTCTTAACAAAATGTATAATAAAGGCAATGCTTTTGAAGAAGATTCTGTGGTAAACTTCTTGAATTGCCCCCCGATCAGCATGGACAAGGCCTTTATAGAGCCTGTCTTCACCAATAATGTAAGTTTGTCCATCTCAAGCCTTCAAACTTTGTTGTATATATTTGGTGTTTGCATCAAATTGCTTGTTTAAAGTTTATTATGTAGTTCATAAACAAAAGTTTGTCCTTTCTCAATTTAAGTTTTCAGTTGTACAACCAAGTTCCTTCTTCATACCATGTAAATTAAACTATACAGAGCAAGTGATCTTCTTTTGCACTGCATGTATGCTTCTGTTCTTCATCCGTAATCCAGTGGTGTGGTGAACCTACCCACTACAGCACAATGTCATATTCTGCAGTGTCTTAACTATGAACAATGTCATATCATTCTACTATTATTTAAACCGTCTCTTTATTTGCCAATCTGAAATGGTATAAATTGACAGCACACTAACCATTGATACTTATGAGTTCTTGATCTATAATCCAGTGGTGTCGTGAAGCTGCCAACTCCTTCACAATGTCATTTCCTGCCATGTCTTGACCTGAACAATACCATATTGTGTTAATGCAATTTTAAACTGTGTCACTTTATTCGTCAGTAAGAAATGTGATGAATTGTCAGCACTGATACTTTTATGTGCAAAACCTGTCATCTGTCTGCTTGTTTATCTTTTAGAGTGAGGAAGATATAAGTGTTGAACAAGCGCAGTCTCATCATCTTGCTTAGTTGCTTGCACTGCAGCTCCCCAGTAGGGCTAACCTTTCTTGAACTCTATTGAAGTGCTGTCGGTTTTGTATATTATTTTGTCGGCGTGTTTATTTGCACTGGTGGCGATCTTTGAAGCCTAGTGTAAGTAATCTGCTGTTTGCTTGTGCTTTATTATCATAGTGGCGAACTTTGATGCCCAGTGGATGTAATATGCCGTAATTTCTTTATTGTATAGTCTAGGTTTTTTCTTATTCACGATGCTGCAGTTATTTTACTGTATATATATCCTGTCTTCGTAGTAAACCGGCCAAACCGTAAAATTACGGTACATAATCGGGCCATCATGCAATGACGATGTAGGTTGGGCCTGAAACGTGCCGAACAGCTCACGGGCTGGCAGCAGCCCGAAATGAACCCCGGCCTATGATTGTGCGAATCAAATCACGGGCTTTTAACAGGCCAAAATTGTCTCGGTCCTTGTTTGGCCCAATCAGATATCGGCTGCGAGCAAGCCGGATGCAAACCGGGCCGTAGTTAGGCCCAACTATATGACAAGCTTTTAACAGGCCGAAATTAATATAGGGCCGAAATGTTAAACGGGCCCTTAACAGGCCAAAACTAATGTCAGGCCGAATTACTAAGTGGGCCTTAAGCAAGTGGGCCGAAAAGCATAGTGTCCAGTTGACGGGCCGAATCTGATATGGGCCATAATTGAGCCCAAAGCCTCTTAAAGGGACAGACCTGATCTGGGCCCTAATTTGGCCCAGAACGTGGTAGGCTTTTAACGGGTCGGATCTCATATGGGCCACTATTAGGCCCGGAGCGTGGCAGGCCATTAATGGACCGGATCAAATATGGGCCGTCATTTGGCCCAAAACATGGCAGCAATTAATCAGCCTGCCTACTAGGGTCCTCAAAATCTTGTGGGCCTACAGCTGGGCCGGCCCATTAATGTCGGCGAAATCTCATGGGCCTTTAGCTGGGCCGGCCCATTATGATCCGCAAGAATCTTGTGGGCCTTTACCTGGGCCGGCCCATTATGGCACACAAAAATCTTGTGGGCCTTTACCTAGGCCGGCCCATTATGGCCCGCAAAATCTTGTGGGCCTTTAGCTGGGCCAACCCATTATGGTCCGCAAAATCTCTTGGGCCTTTAGCTGGGCTGTCACGACCGGTTTCCAATAAAAATATTTATTGAGAAACCGATCCCTTTTATGGACCAGTAGAGAAGAATTCCTTCTCACGGGTAGACAATTTCTTGATCACAAAAGAAAAACCAGGAGTACTAAATATAATACAAGGTTGAGCGGAGACTGCTCAACAATTTATTACAAACACGCCAATGACACATAAAGGAGGATAGGGTGACATAACTACTAACTCCCGATAAAATCGGTGGTGGAAATATCACAGCGAAGTGGGTGACATGACTCCTGAATCTAACAGCTCTTCGAGCGTCGGAGTGAGGCTCGAGGATCCTTATTGTGGGTGGCGGAAGCGTATATAATACAAGTGACCAATATCCAGGATCGCACGGGACTGACTAGGACTCCTCTAGGCGTCGGACTCACTATCTAACTCTTCATCCAAGAGATCGCCTTCGTCAACATCTGGCCAAATCAACAAGCCAGGAGAGTACTATGAAAGTACTCGCAAGACAGTTCGGACATAAGATATAACAAATGTAAACATGATGCATATGAACAGATTAACAAAGCGCACTCAGACAACGAGATGGTAATGCATGGGAAACAACAGGGAAGTCGGGCGGTAGTCCTCCCGAAATCCCAAGGTAATACCGAGGGCCAATCGAGTGTCTGAATGACTCCTCGAAAGGATACAAATGAAATAACAATGCCGCAGTCGGGCGTCAAGGCGACACCACATAAAGGGCTTATAATGGAAAATAAATGATAGTGCGTGCCACAGTCGGACGTCTGAGCGACATCACATAAAGGGCTTATATCGAAAGTAAATGACAAGAGTGCCACAGTCGGACGTCTGAGCGACATCACATAAAGGGCTTATATCGAAAGTAAATGACAAGAGTGCCACAGTCGGACGTCTGAGCGACATCACATAAAGGGCTTATATTGAAAGTAAATGACAAGAGTGCCACAGTTGGACGTCTGAGCGACATCACATAAAGGGCTTATATTTCACAACTTAATATCTTAGTAGCTCATGAATTTAAATCATTTCAAAGGAATATTCAGGTACGAGATAAATAAAAGGTTAGTCCATCCACAGGAACAACAATTCAAACGGGTATACCACTCAAGCTTGATCACCGGGGATTTACCACGAGGACTGACATAGATATGGATATGCTGGCCATGGTCCTTGACCATAGACACGATGACTCAGAAGGTTTTGACTCTGCAGAGTTTGTACTTTAACCACAGCCAACGGATTTCAGTAGTCACAGGGACTAGTTCCGTTTACGGTGTTTTGGAAGAAACACATCTAACCAGTACACACCCATTCAACATTCCGATGCCAGGAATCACCCTTGGCAACGTTCAAGAAAAACTTTGAGACGGGGAGGCTACAACCTCGCGTAGCATGGGATCAAATTTATATACGCGCGCTCTAAGGGGTGCCCCCCTCTCGGTCCCAACCGGAAACACCCATGCCCCCTGATTGGATGACTGGCTTTAATCCAGGGCCATGGAACCCTCATCCTGGCCCCTCTATTTGGTGTGTACACGGAAAGAGGTTAACAACTTACTAAACCGTATCCTTTGCAGAAAACATGTGGCAGCACGAAAGGGGAAGGACGGTAACGTGGCTCAGTCCACGTTAACGCCGGAGTTTATCAGATGACGTAAGACTGGCATGATACAACAATACCATCTTGCTACCTTTCATGTCACCACATGATCAGGTCATCTCTCAAGAAAGATCATGATAACTTTGAAACACACGGTCAGTTGCCTTGCATGCAACGAAATTCTCACCGATGCTCCTATGCCATGCACAAACCATTCAAGCAAACATGCAAAACACCCGCCATATCAAAGGTTCAAACATGCTTGCCTGGTTCGGGGAAGTCGGAGTCTAGCTCGGCGTAGTTCGCGGCTCCGTCACCTCTTCCGGAACCTACGATATAACGAAACCGTATACTAACGTGAACATCGACGCGTGCACAAAAATTGTTCCAAATTTTTTCCAAATAAATACTATAAAAAACTAGACAAAAATACAAGACTGACAGAAAAAGAATCATTCAAAAATCATCTTTTATTAAAAGGTTATAAGGGTTTTAGTCCAGGGACTGATTTGTGATGAAACAGAAAAGAACCAGGGACTTGTTTGAGAAAACAGAAAACGGTTCGGAGTAAAAGGCGCCAGCCCAAAGAGAAAACGCATTTGCCCGAAGGCGCCAACAGAAAACGGTTCGAGGGGGGAAAAAGAAGAGAGGCTGACGGGGGGGTTCACCCGTCAGGTTTAAAACTCCAATGGAGCTCGCCGGCGCCCGAAGGCTGCGGTGGTCGCCGCCGTCGAACCACGGCGAGGCAGAGAGATCGGAGGGTACCAAGAGTTTCAGGGTGTTCTTCCGCGTCGGTGGGTGGTGGACTTGGTCGTCGGAGAGCACCACGTCGACGGCGACACTTTCTCCGGCGGACGGTGGTTGGGGCGATGGTGGAGTACTCCGGTGGGTGCTGCAAACTCCAAATTGAAGCGCGGGTCAGGAGAGTGGATGCATTAGGAAGCTACTGGCAAGAGTTGAGAGGTAGAGGT
Organism: Triticum aestivum; assembly: GCF_018294505.1. NCBI lineage: Eukaryota > Viridiplantae > Streptophyta > Magnoliopsida > Poales > Poaceae > Triticum > Triticum aestivum. The sequence continues at coordinate 511,242,016 of NC_057802.1, read as the reverse complement.
GCACGCACGGGGGTGAATTGAGCTGGACCCCGTGGCGGGTCGAGGCGGCCGGAGTTGGGGAAGAAGGCTCCCTCGGGGCTCTTCCAGTGGCTTGGCGTGGTATTGGTGGAGTGCAGAGGTGGTGTGGGTTCGAGTTCGAGCTCGGGGCCTCTATTTATAGGCGATCCGAGGGGGTGGCCGTGAACGGGGTAGCTCCGGTGAGCGATTACGGCGAGGCAGTGGTTGGGCAGTGGGTTTAGGAGGCTAGGTACCATCAGGGTGGTTCACTGGTGCCGTTCCCCTGCTAAACCTTGGTCGGGCTTTTCGTAATGTGCCGATCCTCGACGGGGCGGCCGTACGGGCACGGCGGCGGCAGAGAGCGCGCTCCGCGCCTAGAAGTTTACGATGAAGGATGGCAGCGCGCACGGGCGAGTGGGTGGCTTGGGCGGCGCTGGACGGCGCCGTCCACGCTGCGCGTCTCTCTGGCAGCCGCAAAGCCGCTGCTGCCATCGCTCACGGGGTGGCGCACCTCCTCCTGCTCGTCGCCGACGCCCGCAAACCTCCAGGCGATCGTGCGGCGCAGGGATAAGAAGGAGGGGACAGGGAGCAAGGCGCCACCACGGTACTGGCGAGATCGACATCGGGCTCTGAAGAAAACAACAGCAGTTTACTGAAACTGTTTATCTGAACTCTGAACATGACAGTGACAATGCTCTGCAGGTGTTCGACGAAATGATTTGGCATGAAGAAAATTTTTCTGGAGCTGGGACTTGGTGAGGTGAGCTCTCAATGCATCCAGAGGCTGCCTGAATTTTCTCAGATTTTTAGGAGGAGAAAACAATTGAATTTCATCAAATTTCGCAAATATGGTCCAAACTTGCAGCAAGCACAATTTGAAATATTTGAACTGGAGGCCAGTAGATCTTCATGGATCTTGGTTGAGGGCTCTAAGAACTAGCTAGGGAGATTGGTTTGGAGGCCAAACTCAAAGTAGAAAGGGTAGCTCCTTTGTAAATCTCCAAGAGCTAGAGTAGAGAGCAGAAATTATTTTTGATAAGAATTAAATGGAAGAAATTTTATGGGAAGGTTCAAACTGCTGGATTTGAAGTATATCATGATCCAAAGATGGGGAAAGGCTTATGGGAGGGGATTTCCACTTAGGTCATGGCAAGAGGGATTTTTGAAAGGGGAAAAGATCACTCCAAATGCCATAGGGCTATTTAAAAGATTTTCAAATATTTTTTTTTCAAATGAAAAACATTTGAGCCAACATGAGATGAAAAACCTCCAAGACCAATAGTCAAGTCTAGGATGAAACCAAACAAAACATTTGTCATAAAAAGGAAAATTTTGAGAGGGAAAGTTCTTTTAGAAGAAAATTTAAATACCCTCCTCAAATCAAATAAAAGATTTTGATAAAACCAAAAAATAAAAATTTTGGGTGTCACAACACCTACCCCCTTAGGAAAAATCTCGTCCTCGAGATTTCAGCTGATCCTCAAATAGATGTGGGTACTGTTCCAGGAGAAAATCTTCTCTTTCCCACGTAGCTTCATCCTCGATGTGATTGCTCCACTGAACCTTGGAAAATTTTATCGTTTTCTGACGGGTCCTCCTTTTAGACTCTTCCTATATCTTTACTGGTCGCTCTCTGTAGGTGAGGTCTGGTTGCACATCAATGCTTTCATGAGATACCTGCTTCTCCGGGCTGTTCACACATTTCCTCAACTGTGAGACGTGGAACACGTTGTGGATGTCTGACAGTCCCTTGGGTAGGTCTAGCTGGTAGGCTACTGTGCCTCTTCGTGCAACTATACAGAAGGGTCCAATAAATCTCGGGGCTAGCTTCCCCTTAATTTTGAACCGTTGCAGGCCCCTCATAGGAGACACTCGGAGGTATACGTAATCACCGGGTTCAAAGCTGACCTCACGATGTTTTCGATTGTAATAGCTCTTTTGTCGGCTTTGAGCTGTCTTGAGTCGGTCCCTGATCTGTTTAACCTTCTCCTCGGCTTCCTTGAGCATGTCTGGGCCGAAGATACGACTGTCACCTGTTTCTGACCAATTTAGTGGGGTACGACACCTCCGTCCGTACAGTGCTTCAAAAGGTGCCATTTGCAGGATGGCTTGGTAACTGTTGTTGTAAGCAAACTCGGCATACGACAAACTTTCTTCCCAACTGGATCCATAGGTGAGCACACAGGCTCTCAGCATGTCCTCTAGGATTTGGTTCACGCGTTCCGTCTGTCCATCAGTCTGAGGGTGGTATGCTGTACTGAAAGCTAGTTGCGTGCCCAGAGCTTGTTGCAGGTGATCCCAAAATTTAGAGACAAATTGAGTGCCTCGGTCGGATATTATAGTCTTTGGGACTCCATGCAGACAAACTATACGGGAGAGATAAAGCTTGGCTAGCCTTTGAGTGGAGTAGGTCGTCTTCATGGGATTGAAATGTGCTACCTTGGTTAGCCTATCTGTGATGACCCATATGGCATCATTACCGCGTTGCGATCGAGGTAGTCCGATGATGAAGTCCATTCCAATTTCATCCCATTTCCACTCAGGTATCCTGTTTGACTGGAGTAGCCCTGCTGGCTTTTGATGCTCGGCTTTAATGCGCTGACATGAATCGCAACAAGCAATAAATGCGGCTATATCCCTTTTCATACCGTGCCACCAAAATCTTTCCTGAATGTCTTTGTACATTTTGGTTCATCCAGGGTGGATCGAGTATGGAGCGGTGTGGCTTTCGGTTAGGATTTGTTGCTTGAGTTCCTCAATGTTAGGTACGCAAAGTCTGTCCCCGTACCATAATACTCCTTCATTGTCTGTGACGAACTCTGAAGCCTTGCCAAGGCTCATCTTCCTCTTTATACCTCCGATGCTGGGATGTCCATGCCGAGCCTTCTTAATTTGTTCCATTAGGGTGGGATGTATCTCCAGATTTGATACGTTGCCCTCAGAGACTAACACCATGTTGAGTCTAGCGAACTCCTGCTGAAACTCAGGCCTCAAGTTTTGTGGACCGTTGTTGCCCGGGCTGGGGTTCCGACTAAGAGCATCTGCCACTACATTTGCTTTCCCTGGATGGTCGTGAATGCCGACATCATAGTCCTTGACCAATTCCAACCAGCGTCGTTGGCGTAAATTTAGCTCTGGTTGGGTGAAAATATATTTAAGGCTCTTATGGTCTGTATATATTTCACAACGATTTCCCAACAGAAAGTGCCTCGACTCCTTGAGTGCATGGATGACCGCTGCTAGCTCCAAGTCATGAGTTGGATAATTTTCCTCATGCTTCCATAGTTGCCTGGAAGCATACGCGACAACTTTGCCATCCTGCATCAGCACGCACCCGAGGCCCTTCCGGGATGCGTCACAATACACTTCAAAACTCTTGTGTATGTCTGGCACGATCAAAACTGGTGCTGTTGTTAGTTTATTCTTGAGTTCTTGGACGCTTTTCTCGCATGCTTCCGTCCATACAAACTTCTTGTCTTTCTTGAGCAACTGTGTCATTGGTTCTGCCACGGTGGAGAATCCTTCAATAAATCTTCTGTAATATCCGGCCATTCCCAGGAAACTCCGCACATCTGTCACGTTGGCTGGTGGTTTCCAGTCAAGTATGGCTTTGACTTTTTCTGGGTCTACGGCCACGCCTTCTTGGGTCAATATATGGCCTAGAAAACCAACTTGTCTTAGCCAAAATTCACACTTGCTAAATTTACCGTACAGATGATGTTTCCTTAATTCTCCCAATACAATTCTGAGATGTTCAGCATGTTCTTTTGGTGTCCTTGAGTATACCAGAATATCGTCAATGAACACCACAACAAATTTTTCCATTTCATAAACACTTTGTTCATGAGGTGGACAAAATATGCGGGGGCGTTCGTCAGTCCAAACGGCATTACTGTGAACTCATATAATCCGTATCTGGAGGTGAATGCTGTCTTAGGGATATCTTCTGTCCGCACTTTTAATTGATGATATCCCAATCTTAAATCAATTTTTGAGAACACCTTGGCTCGTGCGAGCTAGTCAAACAAATCATTTATCCGTGGCATCGGATATTTGATTTTGATGGTGACCATATTGAGAGCTCGATAGTCTATACACAATCTCAGTGTCCCATCCTTTTTCTTGGCGAATAATACTGGCGAACCCCAAGGTGAGGAGCTGGCTCGAATAAATCCTTTGTCCAGTAATTCCTTTATCTGCTTCTTCAATTCTACCAATTCTGAGGGTGCCATTCTATAAGGTTTCTTATAGATGGGAGTGGTGCCAGGTGCTAGTTCAATGCTGAACTCTATCTCTCGGTCTGGTGGCATGCCTGGTAGTTCTTCAAGAAATACGTCAGGAAACTCGCACACCACTGGAACTTTTCTCAGTTCTGAAATGTCCACTTTGTTCAATTTTGGTTGCCGTGACCGTGGTCTCTCTTGAGCGGTAACTTTTATTGTCTTGCCGTGATGGTGAGTGAGAATCACGGTCCGATTGAAACAGTCAATAAATCCCTTGTTGGTGGTCAACCAGTCCATCCCTAGGATGACATCCAGTCCTTTATTTTCAACCACGATGAGATTAGCCTGAAACTTTAGTCCTTCGAATTCAATAATCACTCCTTGGCAGTAACTCTGAGTGATCTGCTTATTTCCGGGGGACTTGATGATCATAGATTTTTCCAAAGGAAGTATCGAAAAACCATGTTGCAAAACAAAACTCTTCGAAATGAACGAGTGAGAAGCTCCAGAATCAAACAAAACCGTGGCAGGTACTGTGTTGACAGGGAACGTACCGAGCATGATGTCTGGGGCATTCTGCGCTTCCTCCCTGGTCACATGGTTCAGGTGACCCTTCCTGTGATTGTTGTTGGGATTGAAATTGTTGCGCTTGGGGGCTGGATTATTCCCACCATTGTTCGGCTTGGGGGCGAGTTCCTTGGCTTGGGCACTGTTTGGCATAGTGCCCTTCTTCACCACAAGCATAGCAAGTGACCCCTGGACGTATGTAAAGTCCTTCTCCCTTGAATGAAACTGTCTGGTTGGTCTTAGAGCAGTCGTCGTGGATTTTCCCGCTTCATTCCTCTGAACATCAGTCTTGCTTCGGTTGTTGCGAGCAAGAGTCGTCTTGTCCCTCTTTCGCTTACGAATATCTTCCAGACTGCGGCGCTCATTCTCCAAAGTAATGGCCTTGTCAACCAGGGTTTTGAAATCTGGGAAAGTGTGTACAAGCAGTTGGCATCTTAGTGCCAGTGCCAGGCCGTCCAAGAATTTTTCCATCCTCTTGTTCTCAGTCATATGCTCGTCGTAGGCATAACGAGATAGCTGGGTAAACTGACTGTTGTATTCCGTCACTGTCATGCCTCTCTGCTTGAGGTCATCAAATTCTCTTTTCTTGATTTTTATGATGCTCCTGGGGATGTGTGCCCCACGAAAACCTTCCTTCAACTCCTCCCAGGTGATGTTATGTTCGCTGGTTTGCATGTGTAGGAAGTTCTCCCACCATGCTGCAGCTGCTCCAGTGAGGTAGTGAGGTGCATAAAGCACCTTCTCATGGTCAGAACATTGAGCAATAATCAACTTTCTTGCGATGTCACGAAGCCAATCATCGGCTTCAAGCGCCCTATCAGTGTGAGCAAACGTTGGAGGGCGTGTCTTCTGCAGTTCATACAACTTGGAGTGTGGTTGGTATGGCTCACGGTGATTCCTCATATTGATGACGTGATTCATCATTTCTTGGTGTTGCTGTTGGCTTTGTTCGAAAAGGCGGCATACTTGAGATAAGGCTGCCTCGCTGTCCTGTTGACTAGACTGTCCCTGAGTGAAGTTGTTGCTTGTCTGTGTTCCATAAACTTCTTCTGGGGGATTTGGCATGGAACGTGTCCACGGACGAGACATTTTCCACTCTGGGGTATTATTTTGCAAAATTTGAGAGAAAAACTGTGTGGCACAAGGAAAATCTTGCAGAGACAAAAATTTAAAAGACCTCAAGATTTTTCAAGGACATAAACGATTTCGCACGGAGAAGGACTGCTTAGCACATATCTTACACGCGATACGCAAACATACGATACATCACTCAGGATGTGCGCACACACTCCTGACATGTTATTAAGGCTAGCTCACTCCTCCGGGATCCTACACGATGCGTACACAACTACTAACGTACATATAAAACATATCATACATGCAGACACAACGCGCGGCGACTAGGCGCACTCAGTCGGAGATGGTGAAGATGTCCTTCCCCTTGCCGAGGGTAAGACCCAGCGGTGCAGGAGACTCAACCTCCACCTCCTCTCTAATATGCTCCAGGCGTGTAGCACTGCGCTGAGGTGATGGCGCGGGTGCGACAAGCGGTAGTGCGGGTGCGGCAGGCGGTGCAGCTCTGACTGGAGTAGGAGCAATGACCCGGTCGAACTCCTCAGTGGTAGGCAGACGGCGAGCGGTGGCCAGAATGGCAGGTGAACAGGATGCTGAGGACGAGACGAACGTCAGTGGCGGTGCCATGTGGAGAAGCTCCTTCCTGCTGGCAGAACCGCCTCGAACTAAGTCCATGCGGGCAGCCACAAGATCGTCCACGAGGTTGTCGAAATCTTCCTCCAGAGCTTTGAGATACTCAACAAGCATCTCTATAGCTTCATCCCGCTCTCCCCTATGGCAAGCGAATGCATAGTGACAAGTATATGGCACATGGCATGGGAGGTAGCGGTAGCGACGAGTCTTCATCGAAGGAAGAATGTCCCGAAGGCGAGCTATCGCCTCACGGGCAGCCATCTGCATGGCATGCCTCTCCGTAGGCATGGCCCTTCCCACAAAACGGAAGTGGCGAGACGCAGAACGTCCTCCCTTGAATTGCACCACGGCCTGGTGCATAGACACGTCGTCGCTGAGCTTGTGCTGGTAAAGCGTGAACTCCGGACGAGTCGTTGGCCCGATCGCGAGCTTAGTGATGGAGACGAGGAGTTTGACAAACCCCTCGGGCACATTAGTGAACACCCAAGTCTCGCAGTTGCTGCCAGCCATCTACAAAAGTAGGCAAAAATTCTGAGTAGTCATGTCATAAATTTATGATGACCAACAGAAAATAGCTACATTTGCAAAATGCTGAAAAAGCACTAAAGACGCTAATAACCGATTAGCGATCGCACCTAGTGGCTTCCAACAGTCAGCCTGGCTCTGATACCAAGCTTGTCACGACCGGTTTCCAATAAAAATATTTATTGAGAAACCGAATCCTTTTACGGACCAGTAGAGAAGAATTCCTTCCCACGGGTAGACAATTTCTTGATCACAGAAGAAAAACCAGGAGTACTGAATATAATACAAGGTTGAGCGGAGACTGCTCAACAATTTATTACAAACACGCCAATGACACATAAAGGCGGATAGGGTGACGTAACTACTAACTCACGATAAAATCGGTGGTGGAAATATCACAGCGAAGTGGGTGACATGACTCCTGAATCTAACAGCTATTCGAGCGTCGGAGTGAGGCTCGAGGATCCTTCTTGTGGGTGGCGGAAGCGTATATAATACAAGTGACCAATATCCAGGATCGCACGGGACTGACTGGGACTCCTCTAGGCGTCGGACTCACTATCAAACTCTTCATCCAAGAGATCGCCTTCGTCAACATCTGGCCAAATCAACAAGCCAGGTGAGTACTATGAAAGTACTCGCAAGACAGTTCGGACATAAGATATAACAAATGTAAACATGATGCATATGAACAGATTAACAAAGCGCACTCAGACAACGAGATGGTAATGCATGGGAAACAAAAGGGAAGTCGGGCGGTAGTCCTCCCGAAATCCCAAGGTAATACTGAGGGCCAATCGAGTGTCTGAATGACTCCTCGAAAGGATACAAATGAAGTAACAATGCTGCAGTCGGGCGTCAAGGCGACACCACATAAAGGGCTTATAATGGAAAATAAATGATAGTGCGTGCCACAGTCGGAGACAAGAGTGCCACGGTCGGACGTCTGAGCGACATCACATAAAGGGCTTAGATCGAAAGTAAATGACATGAGTGCCACAGTCAGACGTCTGAGCGACGTCACATAAAGGGCTTATATTGAAAGTAAATGACAAGAGTGCCACAGTCGGACGTCTGAGCGACATCACATAAAGGGCTTATATTTCACAACTTAATCTCTCAGTAGCTCATGAATTTAAATCATTTCAAAGGAATATTCAGGTACGAGATAAATAAAAGGTTAGTCCATCCACAGGAACAACAATTCAAACGGGTATACCACTCAAGCTTGATCACCGGGGATTTACCACGAGGACTGACATAGATATGGATATGCTGGCCATGGTCCTTGACCATAGACACGATGACTCAGAAGGTTTTGACTCTGCAGAGTTTGTACTTTAACCACAACCAGCGGATTTCAGTAGTCACAGGGACTAGTTCCGTTTATGGTGTTTTGGAAGAAACACATCTAACCAGTACACACCCATTCAACATTCCGATGCCAGGAATCACCCTTGGCAACGTTCAAGAAAAACTTTGAGACGGGGAGGCTACAACCTCGCGTAGCATGGGATCAAATTTATATACGCGCGCTCTAAGGGGTGCCCCCGTCTCGGTCCCAACCGGAAACACCCATGCCCCCTGACCGGATGACTGGCTTTAATTCAGGGCCATGGAACCCTCATCCCGGCCCCTCTATTTGGTGTGTACACGGAAAGAGGTTAACAACTTACTAAACCGTATCCTTTGCAGAAAACATGTGGCAGCACGAAAGGGGAAGGACGGTAACGTGGCTCAGTCCATGTTAACGTCGGAGTTTATCAGATGATGTAAGACTGGCATGCTACAACAATACCATCTTGCTACCTTTGATGTCACCACATGATCTGGTCATCTCTCAACGAAGATCATGATAACTTTGAAACACACGGTCAGTTGCCTTGCATGCAACGAAATACTCACCGATGCTCCTATGCCATGCAAAAACCATTCAAGCAAACATGCAAAACACCCGCCATATCAAAGGTTCAAACATGCTTGCCTGGTTCGGGGAAGTCGGAGTCTAGCTCGGCGAAGTTCGCGGCTCCGTCACCTCTTCCGGAACCTACGATATAACGAAACCGTATACTAACGTGAACATCGACGCGTGCACAAAAATTGTTCCAAAATTTTTCCAAATAAATACTATAAAAAACTAGACAAAAATACAAGACTGACAGAAAAAGAATCATTCAAAAATCATCTTTTATTAAAAAGTTATAAGGGTTTTAGTCCAGGGACTGATCTATGATGAAACAGAAAAGAACCAGGGACTTGTTTGAGAAAACAGAAAACGGTTCGGAGTAAAAGGCGCCAGCCCAAAGAGAAAACAAATTTGCCCGAAGGCGCCAACAGAAAAAGGTTCGAGGGGGGAAAAAGAAGAGAGGCTGACGGGGGGGGGGGGTTCACCCGTCAGGTTTAAAACTCCAATGGAGCTCGCTGGCGCCCCGAAGGCTGCGGTGGTCGCCGGCGTCGAACCACGGCGAGGCAGAGAGATCGGAGGGTACCAAGAGTTTCAGGGTGTTCTTCCGCGTCGGTGGGTGGTGGACTTGGTCGTCGGAGAGCACCACGTCGACGGTGACACTTTCTCCGGCGGACGGTGGTTCGGGCGATGGTGGAGTACTCCGGTGGGTGCTGCAAACTCCAAATTGAAGCGCGGGTCAGGAGAATGGATGCATTAGGAAGCTACTGGCAAGAGTTGAGAGGTAGAGGTGCACGCACAGGGGTGAATCGAGCTGGACCCCGTGGCGGGTCAAGGCGGCCGGAGTTGGGGAAGAAGGCTCCCTCGGGGCTCTTCGAGTGGCTTGGCGTGGTATTGGTGGAGTGCAGAGGTGGTGTGGGTTTGAGTTCGAGCTCGAGGCCTCTATCTACAGGCGATCCGAGGGGGTGGCCATGAACGGGGTAGCTCCAGCGAGCGATTACGGCGAGGCAGTGGTTGGGCAGTGGGTTTAGGAGGCTAGGTACCATCAGGGTGGTTCACTGGTGCCGTTCCCCTGCTAAACCTTGGTCGGGCTTGGCGTAATGCGCCGATCCTCGACGGGGCGGCCGTACGGGCACGGCGGCGGCAGAGAGCGCGCTTCGCGCCTAGCAGTTTACGACGAAGGATGGCAGCGCGCACGGGCGAGTGGGTGGCCACGCGGCGGCCTCCGGTGGCTTGGGCGGCGCTGGACGGCGCCGTCCATGCTGCACCTCTCTCTGGCAACCGCAAAGCCGCTGCTGCCGTCGCTCACGGGGTGGCGCACCTCCTCCTGCTCGTCGCCGACGCCCGCAAACCTCCAGGCAATCATGCGGCGCAAGGATAAGAAGGAGGGGACAGGGAGCAAGGCGCCACCGCGGTACTGGCGAGATCGACCTCGGGCTCTGAAGAAAACGACAGCAGTTTACTGAAACTGTTTATCTGAACTCTGAACATGACAGTGACAATGCTCTGCAGGTGTTCGACGAAATGATTTGGCATGAAGAAAAAAAATTCTGGAGCTGGGACTTGGTGAGGTGACCTCTCAATGCATCCAGACGCTGCCTGAATTTTCTCAGATTTTTAGGAGGAGAAAACAATTGAATTTCATCAAATTTGGCAAATATGGTCCAAACTTGCAGCAAGCACAATTTGAAATATTTGAACTGGAGGCCAGTAGATCTTCATGCATCTTGGTTGAGGGCTCTAAGAACTAGCTAGGGAGATTGGTTTGGAGGCCAAACTCAAAGCAGAAATGGTAGCTCCTTTGTAAATCTCCAAGAGGTAGAGTAGAGAGCATAAATTATTTTTGATAAGAATTAAATGGAAGAAACTTTATGGGAAGGTTCAAACTGCTGGACTTGAAGTATATCATGATCCAAAGATGGGGAAAGGCTTATGGGAGGGGATTTCCACTTAGGTCATGGCAAGAGGGATTTTTTAAAGGGGAAAAGATCACTCCAAATGCCATAGGGCTATTTAAAAGATTTTCAAATATATATTTTTTCAAATGAAAAACATTTGAGCCAACATGAGATGAAAAACCTCCAAGACCAATAGTCAAGTCTAGGATGAAACCAAACAAAACATTTGTCATAAAAAGGAAATTTTTGAGAGGGAAAGTACTTTTAGAAGAAAATTTAAATACCCTCCTCAAATAAAATAAAAGATTTTGATAAAACCAAAATAAAATTTTTGGGTGTCACATGGGCCGGCCCATTATGGTCCGCTTAATCTTGTGGGCCTTCCGTTGGGCCGGCCCATTTAAACTTGATGGGCCGGTCCACGTGTCAACATATCATATGCGCGTCTCGCCCATTGGATGAGTGACACCTGTGCCAACGCGGACCTGACACGTGTCTCCTCCAGCCAATGATGATTTTACACGTGGAAAATCCCCATTGGTCGGGGCTGTTAACGGGTTATCGGATCCAAAACCCGACCCGATAGCGTAACGGCGTTCCGTTACAGTGGATGCCACGTGTCGGTCACCCTTGACGAAAGCACTTCTGTGACGCGCGATTTATCGTCATGGAAGTGGACACTTCCGTGATGATAATTTTGGTAATGTCATGGAACACTTCTACGACAGCACAGGTATGACTATCTTGATTCTATCTTAAATTTGTCATGGATGTACATGCATGACAAAAAACGCGACCTACTGTGACAAACACGTATCATCACGGAAGTGTATTTTTTTGTAGTGCACACTTCATCGGAGAGGCTATGGTGATAATGTAGAAGCCCTCCGTGATCGATGCCCCCTCCGGCGGAGCTCCGGAACAGGCCCCAAGATGGGATCTCGTGGGTATAGAAGGTTGCGGCGGTGGAATTAGGTTTTTACCTCAATACCCTCCCCAAGGAGATCACTCTAAAGCCAGAAGCATTCGAGGGGTACCATCACCCACTCGACCAGAAACATTTCCACTCGAGGGAATCAAGATCACTCGACCATAACAAGAAACACTCGACGAAAAGAAGACCTAAAGTCACTCTACACAGCAACGGTCGAGCATTAACTCCTAGACTTAATAGCCATTTATAACACTTTATTACGGACGTTACTAGTAACGCCCCCCTCTTGATGTACCTTAAATCGCTTGTAACGTGCGCTAGCCGGGGTCCTGGTGCACTCTATATAAGCCACCCCCCCCACATTCACAAGGGTTCGCACCCCCTGTAACACACACGCATATAATCATGTCGACCGCCTCCGGGCTCCGAGACGTAGGGCTGATACTTCCTCCGAGAAGGGCCTGAACTCGTAAAACTCGTGCGTACAGCTTGTCCATAGCTAGGATCTTGCCTCTACATCCCTGCCCCCCATTCTACTGTCAGACATAGAACCACGACAGTTGGCGCCCACCTTGGGGCAGGTGTCTTAGCGACTTGTTGGAGAAGTTGCAATATTTCCGATCCCCATCGGCATGGTTTCAGGCGGAGGATTGGCCGAAGGCCGCGAGACCCGTCTCGGCGCGCTCGTGTTCGTCGCCGACGACTCCGCTTGGCTCCAAGAAGCTCCGCTCGACGTCGAGGCGCTCCCCGTCCGCGGGGCAACGCACTTTCGCGCGTGCGTCCGCGGCGTCCTCCTGAGCAGCCATTGACCCAGTATCGGTCGGCTCTAGTGGCGTCTTCACTCCCTGCTGCCCGCCGGCACAAGCGTTCCGATCGGTTGAGGCTCCAGCGGTGGGTGAGGCACGCGGTGGCTCGCTAGTTGGCCACCCCCCAAGTCGCAACAATCGAGCCCGACGAAACTCTCTACGGCCTGTTCGACTGGCTCCGTTGAGACCGCATCCGAGTGCGACAACAGTGACCCCGCGGCGGAAGTCCTGATGGTCAACGGACCGCGCAGTCCTCCTGGCTTCCCCCGCGACGATGGTGGTGATGGCGGAGGCGATCCGTCGCGTGTCCACGAGGAGTACCGCCCCGAGCCCCTCTCTTCGCAGCAAAGGGAAGAGCTTCGCCGCTGTAACATGGATGCACTTCACACTCCTATCATTGGAGAAACCCCCAAGGCCCGAGCCTTGGAGGAGGTGCGCCTGGCCAACTTGGCTGAGCGCACTCGACTGGAGAATCTCCAGCACGCACTCGACGAGCGTGCTCAGCAACGAGTTCCTGAATCCAGTCGACGACAACTTTTTCCGCCTCCAACCCAGGTATATCGAACTCCGATCCAGAATCTCACAGCTGCTGCCCGAATAGCAGAGTCGATTCAGCCTTCCCAGTCGGAGGCTGGTAGGGGTTTGATGCAGATCCGGGCTTTGCTGCGGGCGGCGGGAGAGCAGAGCACAGCAGTGTCACAGTCTCGGAATATGATTCATAGTAGATCCGTAATGGCAGACACAGTTCAGTCGGTTCACAGCCCAAGATCACCTCCAAGGCGTGAGGGACGTGGAGATAGACAGGATCAGTACAGAAACCGTGAGCAGTATCACTACAAAAAAAATAGACTTCCGTGATGATACGTGTTTGTCACAGTAGGTCGCGTTTTTTTTCATGCATGTACATCCATGACTATTTTATGACAGAATCAAGATAGTCATACCTGTGCTGTCGTAGAAGTGTTCCATGACATTACCAAAATTATCATCACGGAAGTGTCCACTTCCATGACGATAAATCGCGCGTCACAGAAGTGCTTTCATCAAGGGTGACCAACACGTGGCATCCACCGTAACGGAACACCGTTAAGCTATCGGGTCGGATTTTGGATCCAATAACCCGTTAACAGCCTTGACCAATGGGAAATTTCCATGTGTAAAATTCTGATTGGCCGAAGGGAACACCTGTCAGCTCCTTAGTGGGCCAGATGTCGCCCGTCCATTGGAGGAGACATGCCTATGATATGTCGACACGTGGCTGGGCCCAACAGAGGCCCATATAGGTTAAAAAGGCCGGCCCAGTCAAAGGCCCGTAGAACTTAATCAGGTACTAGGCGGCCAGCCCAATAACGGCTTGCTTAATAAAGGCCCATTTACGGCCCGAAGCCAGATCTGGCCCATTAATTGTTCGCCCAATATTTGGGCCCATTTACGGCCCGAAGCCAGATCTGGCCCGTTAATTGTTCGCCCAATATTTGGGCCCATTTGCGGCCCGAAGCCAGATCTGGCCCGTTAATTGTTTGCCGAATATTTGGGCCCAACTACATCCCAGTGACTTTCGGCCTATTAGAGGCCTGATGTAGACATGGGCCCATTTCAGCCCAGTGTGACTTTCGGCCTGGGAATGGCCCGTGCTGCCCATGGGCCATATATGGTTCGACGGGACATCGGGCCCACTAACGGCCCATGCTAAAGGTGGCAACAGTTAAGCCCAACGTGACTTTGGGCCTGTTAAAGGCCTATCACGTAATTCGGCCCGTTGATGCCTGTGCTAAGCTTTCGGCCTCTTAAAGGCCCATGATATCAGTGGACCAACTAAGGCCCGAGATATGTTTCAGCCTGGTAACGGCCCGTGAGCTAACTGGGCCCAAAACGGCCCGGTCTACATTTCGGCCTGCTGAAGGCACGTCGAAGACTAGTGAAAATTGAGGCCCAACGTGCATTTTGGCCTGCTAAAGGCCCGTGGTTTCATCTCGGCCATAACAGGCCAGTACAATATTCAGCCTGTTAATGGCCCAATGCTACCTGGGCCAAACTAAGCGTTGGGTCGACAAAAGGCCCAACTAAAATATAGGCCGGTGTAAGTTTGGGCTTGGCGCAATGTGTGAAGCCCCAATCATTTGGGCCCAAGAAAGACGCAGGCCGGCCCAATTGTGGCCCACTAAAAACCTGGCCCGTTAGAGTCGAATGTTTCGGTCCGGTCGACTACATATGATTTTTTTTCAGGTAGCGAATGATGGCAGTAACTAGTAGGAATTAAGAACAAACCTACTCTATACAATAAAAAAATTACGGCATAGTAACTAAGAATAAACCTACACTATACAATAAAGGATTTAAGGTATATTACATCCACTGGGCATCGAAGTTCGCCACCAGTGATCATAAAGCGCAACGAAGAAGCAGATTACAAAAACTGGGCACCATTGCAGCGTAACAAAATAATACTGAACCGAGACCACTTCCAAGACAACGAATTCTGTGAGCTTGTCTGACTGTTAGTCTCAAGTAACTTGAACACTGCATCAAGAGAAGACTTTGGGGTTGTCTCGCTATCTTTAAGATGTTTTGCCTTCTTTGCTGCAATATATGTTGGATTTGTCTCACAGCCTTCAGCAGACTTGTGCATGCCATCAGGCATATCACCCTGAAACAAAGCAGAGAGATGACAGGTTTTGCACGTGTATAAACAAAGATGATAACTTTTCTGTCAATTCTATCCAATTTCAAATTAGAAAATAAAGAGTAAGTTCAAAATATCAATAGCATAATTTGGCATTGTTCATAATGCGGGGAGCTTCACCACACTACTGGATTACCATGTCAACATAACAAGCATAGATGAAGGGCAAAGAAAATCATTGTATCTATTTTGGATAATGTGCATGGCATGTTGTTCATATCATCAGCCACATCAGTAAGATAAAACATGAGATGACAAAGGTGCAAACGTGGGCTGCTTCACCACACACTGGATTATAGATCCACAAAAACAAGCATACATATAGGGAGTATTAAGTAATGTGCATGGTATGAATAAGGAATTTGGTTTTACAAGTAAAACTTAAAACTTACGGTTCTTACGAACATGCATTTTGGTAGAAACAGCAAACTAAAGAGCAGTAAACGATAGGGAGTATGAGCAAATTAAACAGCAGTTGAGGATAAAGGCTTTAGAAGGACTGACTTACATTAAGAGTTAACACCGACTTTATAATTCCCTTCTCCATGTCAAGGGAAGGATAACTCAAGAATTTCAGCACAGAATCTTCTTCATAAGCATTGCCTGTACTCTACATTTTGTGGAGAGTAATTATAGATATGATAATACTGGAAGGGATAGAGGATAATGAAGATAAGATGCAGATTGATGCTACATAATCAACTACCAATCCCTGGAAGTACAAGCGTTACAGGACAAAATGTACTGACAAGAGCAATGGGCTAGACTTCTGCACTGGCATTGTCTGTGTATTCTACTTGTTGGTAAGATTAAATATAGATCTGATCTTTTTTAGTAAATGGTGGGCGAGGGAGATAAGATGCAGAATGCTACAAAATGAACCAATCCCTCTTCCCATAATACAAGAGTATTTTGAACACTGGTGTACTATACAAAACGTTCTTATATTATGGGACGGAGGGAGTAGCTGTTAATGTAAGTACAGTGATAGACCACGTTCAATCCTTACAAGAGGACTGCAGAGCTAAACATCTTCAAAAGCATTGGGTTGATTCTAAATTTATGTAAGAGTCCATACGGATCTTATAATGTCCACCAAATAGACGATTAGGAGGCTAACATGTCCAGTGATGCTACATAATCAAACAGCTATGAAAGTAAGTATGGTCATACAGGGCAAGAGGTCCTCACAAGAGCAATGCAGTGTGCAGTATAGTTGCGAGATTCTGTGGTCCCTTGAGAACGAATGTTCTTCTGCTAACAGTTTTAGTACAAGTGAGACATTAAGGCAATGCAGAAATGTAGTTCAAATTGTGATGTGATATCATAGACAGTACCTTACGCTGCAGCCGAGACCAATGTGTAACAAGATTATTCCAGTCACCGTCGGATAAATGTAGCACCGGAGACTTTACAGAAATTTCGTTCAGAGGCTTGCCATCGAAGTGCACTTGCCTTAGGTAGGAACGATACTTCATCAACGAGTGCTTGAAAAGCGCAACCAACCCTTGCTCGTCATCACAATCCAGTTTGCTCCTCGCCTATTTAAAAGAATGAAATCTTGTGTCTTCTGTCAGCAGAAACATATGCAGTAATGACCAGGAATAACATTAGTACATTACTTACGCGTAAGTTGCGGAGGAAGACTGGAAATTGTTCTGTGTCTGCGGTATAATCCATGAAGGAAAGATGCGCACAAAGTTCCTAACAACAACATAAGCTTTGTCTTCTAAACTGCGAAGAAATGGAACAGGGGTCCTATTTGCTGCAATTGGGGCTCTCTCTGGTTCGAAAAGGGATTTGGCAACTGGATTTGGTTTACTCTTTGCTGGAATGGGGGTTTTGCGTCGTACAGCTGGTGCTATGTCAACTGGCATAATCATACTGTTTGCTGCAGTTGGGGTCTGCTGAGTTGGGGCATCAGAAATGACCTGTGTAGTAGGGCTAGAGTCTGCTAGAGTTGGGGTATTTTGTGGGTCAGGTGATATTGCAACTACACCTAATGGGCTATTTGATTTATCAGGTGCCACTACCTTTTCCAAATACTTTGCTTGTGCTCCTCCACGATCAGCAATCGCCCTCTTCCTTTTGAACGTCTGATACACAAGAACATCATTTGAAAGGATAAATATGGTATGATGACAGATGGAATATGTACTGAAAATGGATAGGCAGGGCGTATTCACATACACGATGTGTAAACTAAGCTAATGGCAGTTCAACAAAGTAGAAGCAATGCAAAGCATCAGTTGCAAGATATGTGCGAGCAATGTAACCTTGGAAAGTTAGAGCAAGTACCTTGATGGGTGAATAAGATAGGGCATCTTCCTCTGACTCCTCCACTAGGGAGCTACATTGACTTAGGTCTCCCTCTAGCTCAGAATCACTGTTAGGATCATATTCTGAGCATGAAACTGTAGGTGGAGAGCATTTGCATTGCATTGCATCCAGACTTGATTTTAGTCCCTTAATGCCAAGTTTGACAGCCATGGCATTGTTCTGCTTTATTCTTTTCATGCGCGCAAGCTCATAATCATTATGATGCTGTTCAGAATCTGAGATTCATGAAAACATAAAAAGTAGTCAGATTATCTATGGAATTCATTGCGGATTCAACTCGGAGAGTGTCTCCCTATAAACCCCTGCATATGCAAAGTTCACCTCCCCAACCGTGCTGACCAGACCACACACAGAAAAACAAACCCCTTATGTCTCTATAATAGGCAGACACACATTTCAAAACTGAAGTAGGAACATTAGAATCATATGAAATTCGTATTTCAACAAATAAACTAAGCAATTATGAGTGGCGTAATGTTTAGCTTCAAGGGTGGAGTGTTGGTAGTGCGACACAAAGCAAGTAGGCAGATTGTATTCCATGTAAAAGATCGAAACCTATGTAAAAGCTGGAAATGACACTTTCTTTCTATACAATGCAGTGTTCGTTACCATAGAGAAATACTATTCACTCATGTCTACGGTTCCAATATTTAGAAATAGGGTGGTCCACCCTAAAAGAATATTGACAACAAATATGACAAGGGAAGCATAGATGTAGTGAATAAATTATTTACTTGTGAGCTTACTAGGACAAGTATGCAGAATTGTAACTGCAGTAAGAGACCGTCCAAAATCTGAATGAAGAAGTTTGTCTAGCACTTATTGTTTGCAACTAATCGACATGAATAATTGGATATTATATCGAATGAGTAAGAAAGACAAGTAAAGTTTTCAACAAACCTGGCTTGCAGTAGTAATCTGGGTCAATGTCACTACGACCAACAATCCAAAATGACTAGTTTCTGTTCCGAGGGCCGGAATTTAGAAAACCCTGTGAACTTTAGAGATACTAAAGATTACCGAAATACATCTAAACCATTAAGTGTAGGTAGCACTGAGCACACAACAAACCCTAATGACAGTCTTGCCTAATGAGTAATGAATCAATTAGAAAATGGGTGATGAGGAGTGGCTGCTGAGTGTTGAGGATGTATCTCAAGATAAATCGGGTTGGCTTGGTGGGTGCTGCACGCCTGAGCCCTGAACGAACTGGGAAGGTAGGCACGGCGGCGTGCCCGGGCAGTGGTGACGCTGTTGGGCGAGCGGCTCCTGGCCTCCTGTTAGTCCGGCGTATCCTCCTGGAGTCATGCCATCCGGGGACGGCAAGCCGCCTGCGTGGCAGGCAATTGGGGGCGAGTAGAGATCGGAAGCGCGCAGCAGAACATAGGGGAATCGGGGCCTAGGACGACCCAAAATCCCAGGGTGGGCCGGCCCACCGTGGGCACCCGGTAGAGATACACACCTGAGCGGCGAACATGCATTTTCGAAACTAATTTAGGAACATTTAGCTGACCAATTAAACAACTCTGTTTTAATAATATCAGATTCGTATTTGAACAACTAAGCTTGTTTAGCTTGATGGATGGAGCAGTGTTATTATGACACAAAGCACGTATTCTGATCGTATAGTGATCATAAAAGGGGGAAACTCTAAGCATATTTTTTTTAGCAAAAGAGGGTTTCCCCTCCGATTTCTATTAAGAAACCACCACGGAACCAACATGATCAATTAAACCCTAAGCATGATCAATTAAACCGTATTATGGTTGTGCCATGGCAGATTTGAAGCTGCAAACCGGAGAAATGATATTTAGCATCCATTGTTTGCTTCAAACTAAGAACTAAATTATAAGAGCTGAAAAGAAAGTAGAGTAACCAAGTTAAGATCTATTTTCTGGTTGAGATCAAAAAGTTGAGGAGATATGAAGTACCACCTCTCTTGCGGCGCCGTGTAGGCATCGGGGGTGCGATGGCTGTCGGTGGCGTTGAAGCAGATCTGCGACGGTAGACGGGTGCATCGGGGGATAAGTCCCGTTGCGGTGGAAGAGAAGGTCGTGTGAGCGGCCCCGGCAAAGAGGACGACGGCGCTGATGAAGCGAGAGGACGCGATGCAAGGCTATTGGTCCGTCGCCGTGGATGAGAAACGTCCATCTCTAGCAGTGGACGACGCGGTCTTGGTAGGCGCTCCGGCATGGTGGAGGACGGTGGCGATGGATGTGGTGGAGGACGGCGGCGATGGATGGGGTGGCGGACGGAGGCTGGTGTGGGGATGGGGTGTTCTAGCGCGGACGGTGTATGAATGGGAAAATGGAGGGAGAGGTACGGGGAATCATGTTTTTGGGACGCGCCTGTCTGAAATATGGGAAAGTTACGAACTTAGCCCCCGTTTAAAATTTGGACGTCTCGTCGGTTGGGGATAGGACGGTAATCTCGCATCTCGCCAATATTTGCCCAGAGCGATTTCGGGCGAGGAGAGGGTGGTTGGCGCCCATGGTTGGCGCCCACGGTGTATGAACGGGGCTGACAGGTAGGGCGGTTGTGTCACGTCTGAGTGAAGTTACAAACCTGCCCCTATTGAAAATATTTGCCTACATCGATTTCGGCCGAGTCGAGTTTGTTTTGCCGCCCACCGTGTATGAATGGGGAATGGAGGGAGAAACAGAGGTCTTTCGGACGAGCTTGAATCAAATGAGTTTTGCCGCCCATGTTTGACGCCCACCGTGTCGGAATGGGCTCAGAGGCGGTCGTGTCACGTCTAATTGAAGTTACTAACCTACCCCTATTTAGAGCAGTGGAAATCGGGCCGATGGATTGTCCGTGTAATGGGTAGACAGTAATTTCCATCTCCCAAACACTTGGCTTCGGGCAGCCGACGTGGGAGTGGACATTTTGCTGCTTCTTTCGAATTTTGGGACAATAAGCATCCACGTTTACCCTGGCAACTAAATTCGAATCCATTTTGTATTCCTATATGAATCTTTATAAATCATTCTATGTGTTTTTATATATCTTCAAAAGGACGACAAAGATGTATTCCACTGTCATATATGAATATGGTTTACAAATGCCGATACTCAAATTCAGAAACTAGAATCCAGTTTAAGGTGAATTCGAATATTTGGAACACTTCATGTCCAACTCAAATGTCACACGCAGCATAATGTGTACTCCCATTTAGATATGTACACAAGCGATGTATCAAGATTCAAATACCGAGTCAATCAACCAAGAATGTACAGAACTAACAGACATATAAACACTTATAGAGTATATGGATCAATAATATCAACTAACATACATAAGCCAGGCCGCTGTACTTTTTTTGGCTACAACAGCATCCTTTTTTTAGCCAGCATCTTGGCCCTTTCCGATGCGTGCCACTTATGGTCCATCTATACTACTACTATTGCTGAATGCACATTCAGCCCGATTGGCATATTTGTAGGTCTGGCACAGCAATCCAAATGAAATGTCTCCGAGTCTTATCAATTAATACAAACTTGTGCTCAAATAAAATTACAAACCAAAAAAAAAATTATTACATGATCTCTAAAACAAATGGTTTGATTGATTACATGAACAGACAACACAAAGGTTATTCAACTATGGAAAGAACATTTCACCTATGATTTACCAAGTAGGAATTTAATTTCCTTTTTTCCTTCAGGACCTTAACAATCTGGTCAGTCTCAGCTTGCTTCATTTTGAAATCCACCAAATATTTAATGGTTGTCTTGAGTACTGCTTGTGATTGTGCTGTTTGCTTCCTCAACATGTCAACTTCATCTCTAAGTGCAGAAGCAGAATCTCTTTCTACCACTAGTTTAGCCTCTAGAGCATCAGCAGTTGGCAATTCATAATGCACGATTGGGCCGGTGCCACTGCTGTGGGATGATGCAACGTCCATGGGGACCTCGCTCTTTGATCTTGGGCTAACCTGTTTTGCCATTAAAGTTCCGATTGGATTCAGAAAAGTTGAAGTTAGCAAAACATCTCAACTGGGAGTTATAACAGCAAACCAGTTAAACAAACAAGGAATTAAAGAGTTTCAATTGGATGCTGAAAAGTAGTTATTAACATCATTGTAACCCGCTGTTGCAGCAGCAAAGCAGTTAAACAAACAAGTAGATATTTAAGTTAAGGCAAACAGGTAATTCTTAACAGTAAGTATCAAACACATAGATAGGCGCAGTCTACAATATGATTAACAGGCTGTGCCATTATGTAATCAGTAGCAAACTAAATTAAGCCAAGCAACGTAATTGAACAATTTTGCAATAAGTGGCTAACTAAAATTCCGAGAAGCAGGTAACTGAACTTACGCTAGTTCTTTGTACAGGCACACTGCAACTTCTTTTTCGCTTACAAGGTTGTACGAAGGAGTCCATGGCATCAATTGCTTGGATACGCAGTCCCAATACTTCTTTCTTCCCACACTGCATGGGTAAGTCGAATGGTTAATCTGGTAAGATGGTGCGTCCTTGATATGTTATATGAGGACGTGTAGTCAGACTAGTTGTAGCCAAACACATCACACTGGCTTTTACTGTATATTTCATGCGATTACTTTTGGCATATCGAGATCTAAGCAATCTACAATAGGATGAAAAGACTGGCATCCTTCACATTATTGGCGAACTCAGTTCATAGAAACAAGCAATTCAACCATTCTGTGGGTAAATCAAAAGCGCCACTGGAATATTTTTCACTATCCAATCATACACGCAAAAAGGGGCGACGCCACCATAGGGGCTGGTATGGGCGGCCGCCTCAGGTGGCTGGAAAGTGTGCACCTAGTTTGAGTCGTCCAGGTTGGCCCACGCTAGTTTTGTTCGTCCCAACGCACGAGCAGGCAATGTAAAAAATGAAGAAAAATGTTTCAATTTGGATGGGCCAATAACATAAGTGCAAGGCAGGCCCTATAGCAGGCTCGCGGCCCAAACGAGCGCCTCCCATATCGATCGACAGCAGGAAAAATCCCAATTCATTCGCTCCAGCCTCCAGTCTGGTTCGCTCCTAACCTAGCCGCCGCTGGACAGACCGACACAGCACTTCCTCGCGCCCTCGTTGGAGGGCGGTCGCCGGGCTTCAAGCGAACGGAAGGACAAGAAGATGAAGATCCAACCCTGGGTGTAGCCTGCGTGGGAGGCAGCGGCGGCAGCACGGGCATGGCATCGAGCTTGCGCAAACGGACAGTCGCAGCTTGCAAGAGTAGCATGCGCAACGAGCAGGTACATCACATCCCTGATTATATCTAATTCAACTCTTCAATTTCTGGCCAATAGTTAAACCTGACGGTGTTGTAAAACTGCTTGTATGTAGGGAATCTATGAGAAAATGAAACCAATTTCTACTTATTTTATAACTCCCCCAATCAATACTGAACTGACTGAATCTGATGTATCTAATCAAGTTTCCGGTGCAAACATACAAGCTCATGTTGTTCTTGAGCCTGAAGTGTCTAATGAACAGACTGCTAATGAAGGATTTGATGCAAACATTTTACATGCTCCTGGTGATGAACATATAGTGTCTAATGAGGGATCTAATGCAAGCATTTTGCAAGCTCATTGAAGGATTTAGTGTCTAATGATGATCTACTATGTTGAGAGAGACAGAGATTTGCAGGCATTGATGACAAGCAAATTATAGTGCATTTTCATAGCTTGAGGAAACGTCGAGGCCATCTACCAGAAAGTCCCCGTATCATGACAACATAGCATAAATACTTTTCTAATCTGTTGTTTGAAACTATTGGCATACTTGTGCAGGATAGATATATTGATATGCAGTTTGCGCACTGGTTATACGTGCAATTACACTTCGATATTTTCAGCCAGAGAACGAATAATTCAAGCAGGTACAGACCATGTTTGTAGTCCTTGTACACCATGTTGCATTTTGTGTTTTTTGGTGCTTGCATCATTTAGTGTTTATAATCTGAACTACTTTGGATCATTAGCTGGTTTTCAAAGTGCATGTAGCTTCACATTTCTCAAGTTATGTTGATTTCCGGAGTGCAAGTGCCTTCGTATTTTTTAAGTTAAATGTTCGCCCCTGGTAACTTGAATTCGTGGATCAGCCACTGCACACAAATCATACACGAATGCCAGTACGAATTAAATGAAATGCAGGGACTTACGCTAGCTCGTTGTACAGGCTCACTGCAGCTCTGCTTGCGCTTGGGATGTTCCATGTACAAGTCCATGTTACCACTTGCTTGGATGTGCAGGCCTTGTGCTCCTTGCATCCCCCTCTGCATTTTTGACACGGCGAATGGTTGATCAAATAAGAGGAATCGACCTTGATGTTGTACCGGAGGACAGATACTTACAAGGTTATACGGGTGTGCAGGATGTGTACCAGATCCCGTAGCGCCGTCATGCTTCGCTAAAAAATGGATTTGCTTGTTTCAGATGATATCTCCAGAAGAAATAAGAGTTAAAGTCAGAGTTGCATAGGCGTGTAAGCTAAGAGAGCAGTGAAAGGATATCCAAACATCGTCGGAACAGTGCACAAGGGAGTGATGTGTGGATACCTAGTTCGGGCCGGCGTTTGGGCATGCTCGCCTAGCTAGAGTGCGGGTCACTTCAGAGCCGTTGAGGGTGATGCGCTGGCGTTGGCTGGCCGCGCACGGATGCAGATCTTGAGTGGCAGCGGAGCGCTACGATGCGGTGGACGAGACCATTGGTGAAGCCCCAACGGCCTCGGGGGGCGGAGGTGCGACGATGTGCTCGGTGAAGTAGCCCCGGTGAGCTGGGAGACGGCGTCGGTGAAGCGCACCTGATGCGGTGGAACTCGGTGTCTGTGAGGCACGTCGGTTGCGGCGGCCGACGTTGTCGGTGGACCACCCGGTGCGGTGGACGAGGGCGTAGATGAGGTAGCTCCGGTGCGGTGGTGAAGCGCGACCGTCGTCTTCGTCGTCGTCGTCCGGCACAGAGGTGGGGAACGGTGGGGAAAGAGACGAGACGAGGGGCGATTCGAGGGTTGGCGGCGAATTAGGGATTTGAGCAATCTGGGCGCGGAAGGGGACGGTGGAGAAGAGAGATTTTGCAGGGCTGGAATTGGGGCCGCCAGATATTTCAATCCGAAACATGGAAGCGCGAACTTATATTGTCGTCGTCCTTTTTTGGGGGGAGGGGGGTGGGTGGCTGGGTCCTACGCATCCGTCCGACACACGCGACCACCTCGACAGGACTATGCTTCGGTGCCTTAAGACACCTGCCTTCGTGTCCATGACATGTGGGCCCAACAGGTGGCTGGCCCACATGTCAGTGACCCAAAGGAGTTGCCTTTAAGGCACCGAAGCAGCGTCCACCCCGACACGACCCTGGTCTGCCTGGTGCGCCTACATTTCAGAATGCAAACGAATCTTCTTTCATTTCCAAACGAATCTGTATGTATTACCATGCCCGTGTTTTCCTTGCAATAATTAGTCATTCGAAACGAGATACTCCATCCGTTCACTTTCGTAAGTCATTTCAGACAACTTAAAATGAACTATTTTGCACATTGTCTGAAATGTCTTCAAGGTCTTATAAAAGTGAACAGAGGGAGTACTATAAATTAATTAATGAGGAGTTATTTGAAAAAATATCAAAATGGTACCCACGCTAACGTGGATTAGAGTGTGTGTCACATAATTAGTTATTTGAATTAGAGTGTGTGTCACGTAGTTATTTATTTGAATTAGAGTGTGTGTCATGTAGCAATCTCCAATTCTAACGTGGATTTCGCATTTCACTGTATCCACGCTACTTTTTTAATACAAATTCATATGTATATGATGAACACCATGGTAGTGAGAAAACTTTTGGATGGATTCAAACATATGACCTACAAAATAGCACAACAAACTGAGTCAATGTCAACTTTTCGAAACTTAGTATGGCACGAATTCGAAATAATTACCCGTATGCCTGGTCCTCGGTTCAAATCTTACAATGTACACCGAATTGAAACAT